>NC_022031.1:60108190-60135739 GCF_000317375.1 Microtus ochrogaster | reverse complement strand
CTCTGTAACTCACATAGTAGCTCACAATCTCTGTAACTCACATAGTAGTAGCTCACAATCTCTGTAACCCACATAGTAGCTCACAATCTCTGTAACCTACATAGTAGCTCACAATCTCTGTAACTCTAGTTCTAAGTGCTTTGACTTCCCCGTTGAGCTCAGTGGGCACCAGGCACACACAAAGGTGTACATGCATGCGTAAAGGCAAAGCATTCATATACACAAACTAAATCTAAAAAATGTAAACACTAAACCTTGTATATAGGGCATTTCAGAGTCCTAGCAGGGTCTTCATTCTGCGCTTTTATCCTAGATGCAGAAGCTTCTTTGAGTAGATTATCTCACGTGAGTTAAAGAAAGTCATGATGACAAACACCTAATGACCCCACATCTCTTTTTGTCTTAACAAAGACAATTTTCTCTCTTGAAACTGAAGTGGGGCCAAGTGAATCCCATGGGCTTTTCGGTGCATAATAGTGAACTGTTACTATTGGGGCATTCTCTTCTTACTGTAGTAGCCTATGATAGGAGCTTTAGTTGCAGATTTTCTAGGGTCAATTTTTTTTTAATTAAAGTGAAATCTGAATTCAATAACATTGAGTACATTGATAATGTTTTAAAACCATCACATACTTTTGGGTGCTCCAAGCTGGAGACCATTAATCTTCCATCTCCACCTCAGAGTCATATAGTTTTGACAACTATGCTGCTTATTTGAACAAATTTCTACATGTAGTTCATTTAGAACAATGAGAGATGACGGTCTCAGAGCCACAAGTATCTGGCAACAGAATGGGACCAACACATTGTGGTCTTGTGGAGAATGTCTTGTCTAACTATGCATGGAGGCCTGGGCTCAGATCTGACACGGCCTCAATTTTTGGAAACACAGCTTTAATGTACAACGATTTGTACTTCATAAGAAAGTAAAGCATTCAACCCTACCCAGTCACAAGTACAAACCTATCAGGGATACTCAGATGAGGCCAGTTAGCAGCATGGGAGAAGATGCCGGAGTAGAGACCAGAGCAGCTGGGGACAGATGAAACCAGAAACGGAGATTGAATAATAGGTCTGTATCTGTGCAATCAAACAAGAGGGAGGACATGGTTAGAAGTGTTTAATTCCTCTAGCTTTGCCTGTAACATTGTGTCCTCCTTCCTACTGGATTAATTCTAGAAACGCATCAACTATGCTAAGGGTTAGGTCTTTGTTTCCTCAAGTATGTTTTCTGGTTGATGTGGCTCCCCACTGTAACCCCTAGGACGTTAGTTCTAGAGGGTGATAATAAATGCTATTGGAAAATGCTCACATAATTACTGCCTTCATCTCCACACTCATTTGCGCAGCAATCGCCTACTGACTCTCCCCAGCTCACTGAGCACCACTCGAGGACTCCAGGTGCTGATAAGGAGACCACAACACAACCAGAGGAGCCGCTTTGTAAACTCAGCCATCTTCCTCTTGACAGTTTCTCGCACAGGCTCGGTTTAATAAGAAAATGTGAATTTTGATATTGCTTCAAGAGAAACCTACAAGATTTCCCTTAAGAAAGATATGACCTTAGGGAGCTTGTATTTTTTTAAGTGGGGTGTGTGTGTGTGTGTGTGTGTGTGGCGCACATATTCATGTATGTATGCAAGTGCCTGAAGAGGGGTGCGCATGCCCGTGTGGGCAGGGATAGGTGGGGGACAGAGGACAACTAAAGGTGTTCTTTTCAGAATCCTGTCCAGCTCCTTTGATACAGGGTTTTTCATTGGCTTGGAAGTCACTAATTAGGCTAGACCAGGGAGTCCCAGAAACCCTTCCATCCCTGCCTCCTCAGAGCTAAGATTACAAGTATATACCACCATATGGGTTTTTCACATGGGTTCTGGAATCAAATTCAGATTCTCAAGTTTGGGAGGCAAGTTTTTTGCCTACTGAACTATCTCCCCAGCCTAGGATTATATATTCTTTTAAATGGAATTAAGTAATAATGAAAAACTTACCTTTCCAGATTCGTCTACTGTCACAATTACACAGTGACTACCCACTAAATCCCCCTCATTATAGTCTGTAGATTTACTTATTATCCTCTAGAAAGCATAACCGCCTTTGAGAACACGGCTTAGTGATCAACACTAAACCTACCTCTTAAAGATGAGGCTCTTCCCTAGCCTGCAAACAGGACCTCTCTAGAAGATTAATCTTTGCACACGGGACTTCAGGGACATTGTAAATACAAACCATAGTGATGGGATAATACAAACATTCGCCCGAGGCGAACATGCCCCCTAAGGGGTGGGACTTATCCCTACACCATAGTTAGCTCAGATTAAGCCTGGTTTCTTCAATAGCTCTGGCTCTGTTACGCTTTTCTTCCCCCTAGGAGTGTAACTTAACAATTGTTCCTCTGGTGATGTATCAGGAGAGACCACAGACTTTTACTCACCCGCAAAGCCTTCAGCTGATTCCAGGAATGTGCAGGAGGAACTGCCATACTCAGAGCCTCTCCAAAAGATAAAACCCCAGGCTGGGGAAATGACTGCACCCGGGGAGAACAGGGCTGAGGCAACAGCATCACCCTCTTTCTTACTGACCTCAAGAGGAGGCTCGTTCCCAGCCCAGGTAGATTTCTTCATCAACACAACAGCCTTTTAATTAAGCAACATAGCATTAGAGACCACGAGGAGCAGAGTTTTCAGATTATACCTGCTTTAGCAGGGAAATTTCAAAACCTGTGTCAGACAGCATTGCTGTGGTTTAAATTTCCCGAATGAAGACACTGAAACATGGATAAGACCATCAGCTCAATTCCCAGCACCAGCACACACACACACACACACACACACATACACACACACGTGCATGCATACACACTAAATGTCTGCTATAATTAGCATCATGTAGAGACAAAGAAGAAAAAAATAATTTTAATACACTTAATCAGATCAAATACATTTAATATGCTTAATCAAATATACTTGATTTATAAGAATTGAGAGTTAGAGACATACCACATAGGTGCTCACACACAAACATATGTCTTAATGTTCTTTTTTTTAAAATCAAAGGTTTATTAGGATTTAATTTTAGGCAGAATGGCTCAGTTCTTGACTTTTAAATGTGGCTAGGAAATTTTCAAGGCTGCTTCTGCTTGAGACCTAAAAGTTCTGTGATTAATAAGTCACACTGGTGTGGTGTCTCTGCCTTTCTTGTGACCTCCCCCCCCCCCCGCCTTAGTGACTACTTTAGGCAGGAGAGAGCCGTGCTGCATGGGTAAGACTAAATTAGACACACAGAAGAAACCATGACAAAGAGGCCACCCCTTGCTCCACTAGCACATCCTTCTCTTGGCACAAATTTTTATTTTTGCCAGGACACAAACTCATTCACTCAACAAAGCATGTAATTGGCCATTTTTAAGGTCTGATGAATGTCCAAGTTCATACAAGTTGCTTCAAGTTAAAAGTTTTGCTCCAGCCTGTAACATAGCCCAAACCAGTAGGAATTTTTTTCTGCAGGAATTATATGGAGGATGTGCAATAGTGCACAGGTAGACTTATGTTCTTATGTAAAATATTCAAAAATGCAGTGTCTCAAGCATCTCTCTTTTAAACTGTCGCTGTATAACTTTTCTTTACTTGCTGAATCATATACATTGTTCCTTGACCCTGCGATGGTCCTCCCTGATGCCTGTGTTCTATGGTAAGAGGCTTGTTATCATTCACTCCGTCTTAGTAACATGAGCTAGAGTTTGCTCAGACATTCTCCCATTGCGTTATCACCCACGGCCACTTTACCAGCTAGTTGTTATTCTGAACCGTGAAATACCAAGAATCAAACTGTGGTTCTCCCTGGACAACTCCCCAAATCCCTTTGCTGTTTGTGTCCTTGGCCATAACATTCTTGAGCTTATCGTCATAGTTATTTAGTGAGGTTTGTGATACATGGACATTTCCTGTGCATGGAATGTGGGCTAAATGACCAGCTGGCGTGAAAGCAAAAGAGCCGAAGGTCTCAATTCAACCAAGTGGTGAAAATTATTATCCTTCTGAGTGGGAGATTCTGCTATGAATGTTTTGTAACAACCCAGCTTCCATGTGGCCAGGATCTTTCTGACCAACCCAACTCTTTAGAAATCGTGAATTCTGTAGTAGATACTCAATGAGAAGCAGGTGTAGTGGGTGCGTGGTGACAATTTGTCTGCCACTCCAGTGGGCTAGCGGGTGAGACAGTGACATAAATGAAGGGACAACAGTTAATAAGGGATGGTTTATTTTCATTGGAATGTGTCGAGTCGAGTTGTCTTGGCCAATGTAGTCATGGGATCATAGGCTTGAGAGTCCAAAAGATCAAAAAACAAAACAAAACAAGACAGAAAAAAAACCCTCAAGACTTCTTAAAATACACCAGTACTTTCCATTCCGTAGTTGTGAGATTGCTGAGGAACTGTGCAATGAAACAGAACATTTATATGTCTCTCTCTCTGTGACCAACCCCCTTTACCCTGCTCTGTTACTTGGCCAATAATGCCAACCTTGTGAATCAGTAGCCCTTGTGAGGTCTTAGTGCCATGCAGGAAATCTAAGCCTTTCTCTGGACTTCTCTTTGTCTCTTTTGCACAAATACACAATATTCTAATCCAGGAATAAACAAAAACTTTCTGTAAAGAAGCTAAATAGTTTGGGCTGTGTGGACAATAGAGTCTCTCTCAGGTGTTTCTCGCCTTTGTACATAGAGTAGCCATAGAGATATGTTAATGGGTGGGCAGGCTGTTTCTGCAAGGCTTTATGTGTGCTAACAAGTGGTGAGCATGTTTTGACTGACAGATTGTATCTTGCCCACCTCCGTTCTCCATCAGAAAATACCATGAATTTTATTATTTTCTGTAAGAACTAATTCTCTCTATTTTATGTTTTATCATTTGTCTATCCGATAACTGTGTTTTAGAGATAATCTTACTATGGAGCCCAGGCTGACCTGAAACTCAACATTTAGTTGCCTCAGTTTTCCAAGAGCTGGACTTAGATTGGTGAATCCATACCCATTCATTGCCATGAACAACTTTTAAAGGAACATCTCTACCTCAGCTGAAACCTCAGCTCAATTCATCTGTGCGAGGGAGGTCTTCCTTGACTTTCCATTTGTTCTTTCTTACATCGCCTTGTCTGATGTTTTATAGCACCCATTTCTCTTTGAATTCAGTTACTTATGTTGGTTTTCTTAGTTATGTCTTTCTGAGCCACACACTGAATGGAAACTTCCCAAGAGCAGAAGCCTTACCTCTTATTTATTGCTATTTCCCCTGGAGCTGAGAAAAATAGCTGGCATATAGTAACTGCTCAATAAATACCACAGAATTATAGAAAGTTGGACCGCTTCTAGAAATGTTTTCATGAGACCGATAAGAGGAAACTCAATTTAGAGCGGTCAACATGACCAAAAGCTATTTTTGAAGTCAACTTTATGAGTAGTATCTGAGAAAGTGCTGCCAAGATATCACTGCTTCTCATAGTTTCTGAATAAAAAAGTGTAGGATATCATTTAAAAAAACCTCTAAGTGGAATCCCCCCCAGAGTTTTGATAACTTTTAGTTGTGAATTTCACTTATAGCAGATTGTCCTTTTCTTGATTGGCTAAGAATTTCTGTAAATGGATTTTGGTTTAAAAATTTGAAATTGTACCATGCCGTTTGATTTCAATTAGTAGCAATTGTTTCCATATTTACAGAGAAGGTCTTGTAATACTCAAAGACCTTTTGGGACCTAGACTAGGCTAGCTACACAGGACCACCCTGTGGCTCTTACAGTACCTCTCCTGCTGTCCCTTCCTGCTTTCTTTCTGTGGTGGCAAAGAAGTAATGACCTAGTTCAAGGGCAACAGGAAGGAAGGAAGCCCAGTCAAAGGATTGCAGAATCAACACCCGGCATAATTTCATTTACCACGCCTAGTCCGTCAACCTTTTGGGAAATATTTTTATTTATCTCTCTCCCTCTTTTGTCACCAAGGAATTTCACTTCCCTCTTAAGTGGCTTTCCTAAGAAAGGAAGTGGGAAAGTAGGGAAGGAATCCAAGCCACTGCACTTTGTTCTTTTGGAGCCTGCCCTGCCCTCCCCTTTGAAGTTATGTAGGTCATTCTATTTGTGTCTGTTCTACTTGTACCTGCCTGCCTTAGAGCCTGGCCTTGTAAAGTGGCAGAAGTCTGAGCCTTTAGTAAACATTCCTTCTTAAAATGAATTTACTGCTGTGAAAGCATGCTGTTTCAAAGGGGACTCAGTACTTGCTGCCCTTCTGAGACAGTCTGCACAGGCCACAGACATTGCCCAGTGGTGTAAAGAGAACCTACATCTCTTCCATCACACCGTGCGTTAATCCTCTTGGTTGTGAGGCAGTTCTTTTTAGAGCCCAGTGTGGTCTTTATTCACAGCAGAGTTATCATAATACATAGGTGACAACATGGTGCCTTCTTGGGGTCCATGGAACCCCGACCCAGCACCTAGACACTAGAGCTCATCTTTAGCTGGTCTTTTTGGCATCACAGTTTTCTAAGAACAGACCAAGAGTTGTGGTGGATGAGCAAAAGACAAAACATTGGCATGACCTCATAGCTTCCCACTTTCCATTTTCACTGCCAGCACCAACCTACCCCCCACCCCCCAAATAAAACCAGTGTGGGGTACTGGAGTTGTGTTAAGTCATAGAATAAAGGCTAATTTTTGTGTTTTTATTCTATTGGTGACCCAAAACACTAAAAGGCAGGATTTGCAGAAGGGGATAGTGGCCCTGAGTCCTTTAGCATGCAAATGGACACTGGATTTGATCAGGAGAGTTTCACTGGGCCATTGTTCCAGCACAAATGACTTCAGCTATCTCTAGAACACCTTGATGCTTGTTAATTTTCTTTCTCAAATTGGTTTTTATCAGTTTGCTTCATTGTGGAACCCATTTACACCCCTGAGATCCAACCACAGTTTAAGTTTATTTATTTATTTTTTTAATCTATGAATTTAGACTCTTTCAGTAACCTCATTAGCAGAATCAGTTTCGCTAGCCATTACCTGGCTTTCTGTTAAACAATTGATTGAATTGTACAGTGTTCATTTGGGTAAAAAGTTGGGTTTGAAATGCCACCAAGAAGATTTTGTTTCTCAAATGCCTGGTGGGATGACACAGCCTCTCTGAAGCCTTGGAGAGTAGAGTTCAGAAGAAAATGGAACCTAAGGTTTGCGCTAACTTGCTATTTAGAAACAACATTTGACTCTGACCAAGCTGCCAAAATGGAATTTTCTTCCTGTATCCCAACTTTCGGTTCAGCTTATCCCAGGGCATTGTAGCCAGTTGGCAACATCCTTTGGGGTCTCCTTTACCTCTCTTACTTTCTTCACAATCCTGCTCTTTTATAATTTTAAATTAAAAGTCACCCAATAATGAAGTTGGGGAGTCAAGTAGTTGGCCCACATGCATGAGGGCCCAAATTGCATCCCAGAGTCAGTGTTTAAACAAAACAAAACAAAAACCAAAATAAACAAACAAATAAGCCAGCTGTGGTTACACTCACTTGTAATCCCAGTGCAGGATTAAGTGAAGACGAGAAGGTTCCCAGGGTTTACTGGTCAACCAGCCTGATTGGTATGCCAGTGAGAGAAGCTGTCTCTAAAACAAGGTGGATAGCTCCTGAGAAATGATACCTAAGGGTGATCCATGTAGGTGTGCACACACATTTGCTCACCCTGTACAGATAAAATCTACACCACCACCCCATACACACATTTACCCGCCGATGACCTTGTATGCTTCTGACTCACTGACATGCCAATCTTGACTAAAACACTGAAACTTTCTGGTCATCTGCCAGTACCAGCGTGATTCAAGGAGATCTGTTATTTTATGCACGATTCCCTACCCTGGTTGAACTTTGGTAACAGGAGGGACTAACATAAAATGTCCTTGACTTTCAAGGGTAATCCAACTTTCTTGTGTGGAAGAATTGACTATGACATTTCTTCTAACCTCCCAATTCCTCCACCTAAAATGAAACATGAAAATATCACTTAACTTTGCATAGTAGAACATGTGTGAATCGGTTATGAGAGATTCAATTTCTGAATCTGTAATTCATGCATGATTTGATTCATGCAAGTATAAATTTTCCTACAGGTTAATAGTTCTTCAAAAGTTGGAGCTGCAGTATTGCATGGTCTTGAGACCATCTCTGAACATGTCCGTTCACCCTACTCTTTTCCCTGCCTACTTATTTTATTTACTTTGCTTATTAAATCCCTCTAGGTGTCTTGCAAGCCCTGTTCTAAAGGTTATCTCTTCTATAACAAGCCCCAGTTCTAATAGCATAAAATTAATATCTCACTCATCCAAAACCTACCTCTCTTTTGATACAAACATCTGAGCAGTGCTTACGACTTTTTGGCTTTAAGGGCATGTCCCTGAACTTACCATTCATAATAACTTTTATATTCTTATAGCTACAGAAGAGTGTTTCTGAAAAACTGCATAGGATAAGAAATTAAAACAGAGGGGGTAAGGTGAATAAATCAAAACAGATTTTCAGGCTATAGAGCTAATATCTATGAAAAGTGAATGGGATTATGTCTAGTGGGCAGAGAAAACAAGAAATTCCATGATTCCAAAACGGAAAAAAAGCATGTGAGTTCCTTAGGGAAAACAAAGCCATCTCTAAGAATTTTTGTGTCTGGTGAGCTGTGGAACCAGTATTCATGCAGACCTTTTCTCCCAACATAAGCACAGTACATAAATTTTGGTTTTTAGAATTTTTCTCAGAGATCTCACTGACCTTGGAAACTGGCTTTTTTGTACAAGGATCTTAGCCTCATGAAAAGACACGACAAAATGTCTCATCCAATATGCAGCCAGTAAGTCTCATCAAACACACAGCCAGTAGGTCTCTTTGGAGGTGCTTGGTTGACCATATAGGAAAACTGAGCCAAAGTGATGATTTTAATCCAAATACCCACTCACTACTTCCTGTATTTTCTTAGTGACTGAAGTTGAGTTTATTGTACTGAGGGAATTGAACACAAACTCAGCGTTCCCTTGATCTATTTATTCATTATCTCTCATGGTTAGTAGTTTCCTCACAATTGTGCATTATCAATTATCAGAAGGTTGCTGTGGTAAGATCGCATGCAGCCTCTCAAAGGTATTGGACTTCATTCTTGGCTTTGTGTGTTTGTATGGAAATCTACTTGTTGGAGACATGAAGAGGCCATGGAAAACTGGTGATAGTGGAGACAGTGGCAGAATAAAAAGGACAATCACACGGGGGGTAGAGTAATAAAGACAAATGTTGACAGAACCTGCCCAGTCGGTCCTGCAGTCATTCAGTCCCAAAGAAATACAGAGAGGTCTACATTAATTATATACTGTTTGACCTATTCGCTCAGGCTTCTTGCTAATTAATTCTTATATCTTAACCCATAATTCTTGTCTGTGTCAGCCATGTAGCTTGGTACCTTTCATCAGCGAGGCATTCTCATCTGCATCCTCTGTGTCTGGGTGACAACTGCAGACTGGATTTTTCCTCTTCCCAGAATGTTCCTGTTCTCATTGCCCCATCTCTACTTCCTGCCTGGCTACTGGCCAATCAACATTTTATTAAGCAAGTACAAGAAATAAATCTTTACAGGGTAAAACCATTGTCCCACAGCAAACAAACACTTTTTTTTTATTGTCCAGGTTTTTTATTTCCCTGAACTGCTTTCAAGGTTGTTTATATCCTCACCTGTGAAAGTCAAGAAGAATGTGACTCAGGAGTTAAAGCTGAAAGAAAACCTACAATGCTCTTCTTCTGTGTCTGCACCACTTCCTTCCTGGTCATAGGGACATATTTGGCTCCTATCTCTGTGTCTGTCTTTGCAGCTCCCAGGCATCTACCTTTGTACCCCCTGGCTCTCCCTTGACTACTTTCTGACCCTGAGATCTGCTCTTGGCTTCTGGTAGGAAGTGTCGATGCCAGCTTCATCTCTCTCTCTCTCTCTCTCTCTCTCTCTCTCTCTCTCTCTCTCTCTCTCAGGTGGCTCAAGGCCGGAATTTCAACACTAAACTTTTTCCCGAGGCTCACACCACAGTAGCCCACTTCAATGCATCTGTAGGCTGAGTTGTTCGGATGAGAGGGGCCTCCAAGTACACAGAAGTGAGAAGTGTCTGAGCAGAGGCTATTAGGGGAACTCAGTACATTTTCTCTCAGCCCTTTGCTTCAGGCACCTACCAGTTCAAGTTTATATTCAGTTGTTGAACAACTTCTCTCAGGTGTTTATCATTGTAGTGATGAGGCAAGCAGGTCTGCTTTTCATCCTGCCCAGCTCCTGCACGGCTAGCTTAACACCCAAAATAACAACACACAAATTGTATTCATTTAAACACTGCCTGGACCATTAGTTTCAGCCTCTTATTGGCTAATTCTCACATCTTGCTTTAACACATATTTAGTAATCTGTGTAGCACCACAAGGTGGTGGCTTACCAAGAAAGATCCTAACCTGTGTCCATCTCAGTTTGGAGAATCATGGTATCTGCCCAGGTGGAGGCGGGGAGCACTGAGCTATTGGCGTGGTCTCAGAGTACTTTCTTTCTGATCCTGAGCAGGAACACAAACATCCAGTCCCATAAAAGCCATTGAAATGCTTTAAAGCCAGAGTTTGCACTGGCGGCACAGCCCCCCAGGAAGCCATGTTTTAAAATGACGTGGCTTTTTTTTCTGCTGCTGTTGCTGAAACAGGAAATCTCTCTATGGCACGTCCTAGCAAACAGCAAAAAGCTGTGTTAAACTCTCTCTCCCCCTTTTTAAAGCCCTCTCAGGTTTTTAAGTCGATTTAGTCCATCACATTGGAGCGCCAATTTATAGTGATGAGGCAAGCAGGCCTGCTTTTCATCCCACCAGGCTTCTGCATGGCTAGCTTTATACTTGAAATAACAACACACAAATTGTACTCATTTAAACACTGCCTGGCCCATTAGCTCTAGCCTCTTATTGGCTAACTCTTACATATTTGTTTAACCCACTTCTAATAATCTGTGTATCACCATGGGGTCGTGGCTTACCGGGAAAGATTCAGCGTGTCTGACCTGGCGGCTGGCTCCATGGCGTCTGCCTGACTCTGCTTTTTTCTCCCAGCATTCTGTTCCATCTACTCTGCCTATGTAAGCTGCTGTTCCATCAAAGGCCAAGGCAGTCTCTTTATTTGACCAATGAAAGTAACACAGACAGAAGACCCACCTACATCATTCTGACCAAGACTGAGAACAGCCCTAGTCTATGGGTTTAAATGCAGAAACACTTAGAAGGCAGTTAGTATGTCCATTTAGTAAAACATCAATAGTAGATTCTCTCCCAGGCCTATAATTTCTCTAGCCATAGTCTATTTTTATTTTTGCAGTTTTTCAGTACAAGACATGCATTATTCATGTATCAGGCTTCATATTCATTGAAAAAATATTTTTGGTTACCTTCCAAACAGCTGCACCACTATTGTGCCAGTACACATATCTTGGCTAGTAGGTCATTATTGAAACTTCTAGGTTCATGGCTGGCTAACACAACCAATGACTTCTCTCTCTCAGCATCCCGTGCAGTGTGTTCTGGCAATATGAGTTCTAACATCAGGGGGAAGCTTCTAGGTCTGTTTCAGCTTCAGCTCTCTTTGTCCTGTATTCAAATCATATGGTGTCTTCCCCAATAGGATTCTACCACCTAGTGCTGGTGGGCAACCGAGAGCAATGGAATCAATCCGTGTTGTTTGGGGGCCTATGGAGGATGCGTGGCCAACAAGAGTAATTCCTTCAAGGTATGATATGTCATCACTTCTGTTTGATGAGTAACAGAGGCACTGAGATAAAAAGTCAGTCCTCTGTTGGGCCATCTGACTTGGACCTAGAGCATAGAGATGCTTAGTGCAGTGAAGGCTGGAACAATCTGAATATTCACTTTGCTCCCACATGACTCTTAGGTGCTCAGACAAGATCATCACACCATTCCTTTGGTAAACCCCCTTGTGGCTATGGTACAACCTTGTGGCTGTGGCCCACCCATTCTCTACTCTCCTTCTTTTCTTGTTTATTTCATCAACCTCTTTGCTTATTTAGGGCAACTTTGTCTAACAGGCAGTAAAAGTTCTATTGCCCCTCTTTCTTGTTGATTCCTTCAAAAAATTTATCTAATGTGGAACCCTGTTGATTTTCTAAGAACCGAGGCTTTTGTGAACAGGGCCATTAAGAATCCTTTGGCTTTCTTCCTTGCTCCATCTGTCTCCCGAGTCCAAGAATAAAAGCAGCCTAGCTGCTTGTTCAAAATGATAAATTATCCATTATATTTCTAAGAATGTTCTTTTATTACATTAAAATACATTTTGCGATGAACTCATAGATTTTAGCTGTTGTTTCCCAGACCCGTTCAACACCTCCCAGTCAGGTACACGAGCGTCAGATAGACTATGTTTATTAAAGACCTGTAGACTCATGAGGTTCTAGATATGACTTCTTTAGGGATGTGGGTGGTATTTATCTTAGCTACTCAGAACAACAAGTGGCATATGTGTTTTGTGTGATATTTTGGTTGTGTCTGACAAATAAAGCTGGCTTGGAGTCAGAGGGTGGAGCCAGCCACTAGCTGACCATAGAGGTTTGGAGGACTGTAGAGAGAGAAGACAGGCCTGAGAGAGGATCTTGGCCCTTTTGGACAGAGGAACATTAGAGGAAGAAAACAACTGTTGTCTGCTCCTGGTTCTTTGACCTTTCAGGTTCTTACCCCAATAATTGGCTCCTGTTTTTTTTTTAATTGACAAAGATTAATTAGATCAACACTTCATAAGTGAGTGCTTTAAAATACTTCCCAGTGTCTCCGGAGTCCCTTGGGCCTGCATCCATTGGCCATAAGCCTTGTCAGGACAGGGATCTGTCTCCTCTTTTCTTTTCTTTTCTTTTCTTTTCTTTTCTTTTCTTTTCTTTTCTTTTCTTTTCTTTTCTTTTTTTTGTTTTTCAAGACAGGGTTTCTCTGTGGCTTTGGAGCCTGTCCTGGAACTAGCTCTGTAGAACAGGCTGGTCTCGAACTCACAGAGATCCGCCTGCCTCCGCCTCCCGAGTGCTGGGATTAAGGGCGTGCACCACCATTGCCCAGCTGTCTCCTCTTTTCTTGAAAGATAAATAGTGCTTTGGGGTCAGCCTCAGCATTCTGAGCAAGCTGAGAAAGTCAGCAGGAAGTAAAGATGAGCAATACTTGATGCATAACTTCTAAGAAAGGCAAATCTTTGCTGTTGAAATTATCATCTGCTACCACAACCCATTACTGTCAGCTGACTGTTTCACAATTCCGACAGGAGGCATCTGTCTCTGGGTCTCCAGAAAGTGTCTCTCTTCTACTCCCAGGTGGCTGTCTCTGGCACACCGATCACGGAAGCATTACACACGGTTGCTTGGTCATGCGTCTGAGTCGGGCTGACTGGGCTTTTCCCAACAGAACAAGGATTCCTCAGCGCCCATGCTTCTCTTCCACAGTTGTCGTAAGTGTTGCCTCATTTTCCCTTCACCACCAAACAGAAAGACTCGTTTTATCAGTGTGACTCTGTATGTCTATGTGTTCTTGGATCAACTCCTATCAACCCAGGTTAGCATCTGAGATCATCACCGCTACAAAGTCCACATCTCATCTCAGTGGGGCCACGTGAGGACCATTTTCCTTCACAAGCTAAAGTCCTGACCCAGACGGCTGGGGCCGGGGCTGAGTGCTGCAGCTGTGTCTTACGGGGTAGAGAAAGGCGGAGACAACCGCCTTTTTCAAGTTCCTCTGAGCTCATCAGCTATTCCAGAGCATGTCACCTTAACCAACAGAGCAACTGCACGGATGTGGAGCAGAAAACCCCACTCTGGGTGTGTTATGGAGGTCACTGTGTCCCAGGTTTCCACGGCAAACATTTCACATTCAAACAGGTTCTGGACTCTTCTATAAAAATCTTTTATTAAAGTAAAAATCAGTGACCTTTCTTTATAAATTGTGTAGACAGGCTTGGGCAGCAGTTGTCTCCCTAATCCTTCTCAGACTTACTTAATCTTCGGGGAGTTTTGCTTCCAGAGATAAATCCAGAAGTTTCTTCCGTTTGATGTCTGACAGGCTTCTGAGAACACAGACAAAAGGAAAATGTCGGAGCTTTTCTGTGCCCCTCTTCTGAATCACTAATCCTCCAGTCGCTCTCGTTCCTGTCATAGGCACTCAATTTTATTTCAATTAGTGCTGTATTTTCTCAGTGTAAAATCATTTTATGATCCACCAGCCTCAACCTCCTCCACTTAAAATGAAACCATCATTTGTATTAGATAACCAGAGAGCGAGTATGTGCGGCGTGGTGCAGTATATCACCTCTGTTATGTTCAAGAAAAAACATGTTCTGCTGGAAGCCTTTAAAGTCTTCAGCTGCAGGAAAACAGTGCTATGAATCAATGCCACAAAGCACTGTTGGATGGGGCTGTGTGCTAGAAGAGAAAAGAGGTCGCAGGCAGAACTGCCACACGTAACGAGCAGTCTTGGGCAGAACCTGATCTCAACCTGTCACTTCTGCAGGACATTTTCACACAACAGAGCAAATACAAAACGAGAGAGAGAGAGAGAGAGAGAGAGAGAGAGAGAGAAGAAAGAGAGAGAGAAGAGAGAGTTTTTTTCTCTAGGCCTGGGACCCCAGTAGGTTATCCAATTTCAAGGACTCAGCTGTAAATCTAACACATACATGCAGCACCAAATGAACTTAGGAAGGGTGTGTGTGTGTGTGTGTGTGTGTGTGTGTGTGTGTGTATGTGTGTATATATGTGTGTGTGTCTGTGTGTGTGTAGCGATAATAGTTATAGATGGATGTGGAGGTCCCTGAAAGTATTACAACTGGCGGCAAAATGGTGCAGAGAAGCAAGAATAAACTTGGTTCAGTCTGACTTGATTAGACTGATTCAAGCTTCTAGAATCTATTTTCACCATATTTAAGCACAGCAGAATTTTGGGAAAAAATATCTGATAATTAACTTAGTGCATATAACAAACCTTAAGACATGTTTGCATTAAAACTCTTTCCAAAAACATATTGATTCTTTCAAAAAGATGATTTTTTTTTATTTAGAAGCAATGCCAAAGATAAGGGTCTATGGAGAATGAATGAGGTAAACACAGTGCCTGTGGGAGTCAGGATTGGCCTGGCCCTAAGATAACACAGAAGTTATGTAGGCTGTCGTAAAGTATACGTGACATCTCCTGTAAGGATGGGTTTTGTATACTGAAAAGCAACACTTAAGATCTAAGGGTAGGGTATGGCATCACAAAATATACCATTCTGGGGAATTCATCGGAAACCTGGCGCTACAGGTAGCAGAAGATCAATGAGCTGTAAACTACATCCTCTGCCAGCATTTTGGGTGAAAAATAGGTAAACATCTCCTTCCTTTGCAGAGATAAGACTGCAAATTTAAAGTCTCCTGGTTTTCCTAGTGCTTACCTATGTGCACAGGAACCTCTAAGTATTGTTTTAAAATAGTGGCTATAACAGAGGCTATGGTAGAATGCATTGCCTCTATAGCTAATCTAGTCAACATAGCCAAGTATAAGAGAATGATGGGGACCGAGGATTGGGGAAGCTCATCTTAGTCATGATGATCACTAAAAGGTCACTTGAGAGATTTTATCCATCTCTTTGTGCAAATCATTAACTGACCATCAATAGAATGGGAAAAATCTGACACACTAAGGCAGCACATGCCAGGAAACTGTTGTCAACCAAGATTATGCTTGAGCAACAAATAATCTATAGTAGAAATATGTCCTGGTTTCTTAAAGATGTCTGTCTGTCATTATAGTATGCTAGAAATATTTATAACACTGTATTGTCTCATCTGACTCTGAGTATGATCTCAAACTTCTAATGTTTCAAGAAATGATCCCAAGAACAGAAATGGCTCAGTTGAGGCAATGAATGACATAAGTCCTTCTAAGTTCTCCATGTCATAACCTTGTAACTCATACAAGGTTAGCTGGGCTCATCTTCAGCTTGTGGTGCTAAAGAGATAATGGCCACTCGATAAAATTAGCATGCCTCTGAAGCTCCTTTCAACAGACATGGCCTTTAGTGTCTCTTAGCCTATGTGTCCTTCCAGACTCTCATGTTCTCACAAAACTATTGAATCCATGTCTTCTCTTCTTAATCCTGGGTGTGGACGGAGATGTCACATGAGTTTCAGCCGCTGTCATGATATCATTCTTTTCAATTTTCTTTTTCTGTCATGCTCAAACCAAACAACTGTGCTGTGGGGAGACTGAGAACACTCCGATTGAGCTCTGAATGAGTGTCGGCATTGATTTTTCAGCCATGATAGTAAATTCACTTGAATGGGGTTTTCAGTACCCAGCAGAGTTGCCCCAGTCAGTGATAACACAGGGCAGTAGACCATTCACGTGAACCCTACCCAAATTATATTTACAAGAAAAAAATATATGATTAGTGTGGTTTCTGGCTTAAGTGTTGGGATGTCGAGTTATGTGGCAGTAGAAAACAAGAAGAACCTTGGATGACATAAGCACAGTTTGGAGAAACTGTGTGGAATCTTCTCACTCATTCCCCAACAAATACTATCTCAAGAGCTTGGCTGGATGATCTGAATTTTGATATGGCTCTTTCTTCCTTTTTTAAAAAATATTTTGTTGCTTTTATTGAGTTATACATTTTTCTCTGCTACCCTCCTTGCCTCTCCTCTCCCCTTCAACCCTCTCCTATGGTCCCCATACTCCCAAGTTATTCAGGAGATTTTTGTCTTTTTCTACGTCCCATGTAGATTAGATCTATGTATGTCTCTCTTAGGGTCCTCATTGTTGTCTAGATTCTCTGGGATTGTGAATTGTAGGCTGGTTTTCCTTGCTTTATGTCTAAAAGCCACTTATGAATGAGTACATATTATATTTGCCCTTCTGGGTCTGGGTTACCTCACTCAATATGATGTTTTCTAGATCCATACATTTGCCTGCAAATTTCAAGGTGTCATTATTTTTTTCTGCTGTGTAGTACTCCATTGTGTACCACATTTTCCTTATCCATTCTTTGTTTGAGGGGCATTTAGGTTGTTTCCAGGTTCTGATTATGACAAACAGTGCTGCTATGAACATAGTTGAGCACAATTCTTTGTAGTATGATTGAGCATTTTTGGGGGGTATATACCCAAAAGTGGTATTGCTGGGTCTTGAGAAAGGTTGGTCCCTAATTTTCTGAGAAATTCTCACACTGACATCCAAAGGGGCTGTACCAGTTTGCACTCCACCAGCAATGCAGGAGTATTCTCTTTACCCCACATCCTCTTCAGCATAAGTTGTCATCAGAGTTTTGATCTCGGCCATTCTGACAGGTGTAAGATGAAATCTCAGAGTTGTTTTGATTTGCATTTCACTGACGACTAAGGATGTTGAGCATTTCATTAATTGTCTTTCAGCCATTTTAGATTCCTCTGTTGAGAGTTCTCTGTTTAGGTCTGTACTCCATTTTTTTATTGGATTATTTGTTCTTTTGATGTCCAATTTATGGAGTTCTTTGTATATTTTGGAGATTAGTCCTCTGTCTGATGTGGAGTTGGTGAAAATCTTTTCCCATTCTGTAGGCTGTTGTTTTATGTTTACCATGCCATTTGCTTTACAGAAGATTTTCAGTTTCAAGAGGTCCCATTTATTAACTTTTTTCTCTCAGTGTCTATGCTACTGGGATTATATTTAGGAAATGGTCTCCTGTGTCAATGCATTCAACTCTACTTCCCACTTTCTCTTCTATGAGGTTCAGTGTGGCTGGCTTTATGTTTAGGTTTTTGATCCATTTGGACTTGAGTTTTATGCATGGTGATAGATATGGATCTCTTTTCATTCTTCTACATGTTGATATCTAGTTATGCCAGCAACATTTGTTAAATATGTTTTTTTTCATTTGATATTTTTTGCTTCTTTGTCAAAAATCAAGTGTTTGTAGACGTGTGGATTGATATCTGGGTCTTCAGTTGGTTCCATTGGTCCTCCTGTCTGTTTTTATGCCAATACCAGGCTGTTTTTAGTACTGTAGCTCTGTAGTAGTGTTTGAAGTCAGGGATTGTGATGCCTCCAGAAGATCCTTTATTGTACATGATTGTTTTGGCTATCCTGGGATTTTTGCTATTCCATACGAAGTTGAGTGTTGTTCTTTTGGAGTCTATGAAGACGTTTGCAGGGTTTTCCATAGTCATTTCATTGGATCTGTAGCTTGCTTTTGGTAAGATTGCCATTTTTACTATGTTAATTCTACCTACCCAAGAGCATGGGAGTTCTTTCCACTTTCTGGTGTCTTTTTCAATTTTTTTTCAAAGATTTAAAATTCTTGTCATACAGGTCTTTCACTTGTTTGGTTAGAGTTACTTAGAGATATTTTATGCTATTTGTGGCTATTGTGAAGGGTGATGTTTCTCTGATTTATTTCTCAGCCCATTTTTCATCTGTGTAAGGGAGCCCTACTGATTTTTTTAGTTAATATTGTATCCTGCTACATTACTGAAAGTATTTATGAGTTGTAGAAGCTCCCTGGTAGCATTTTTGGGGTTGCTTATGCAAACTATTGTATCATCAGCAAATAGTGAGAGTTTGATTTCTTCTTTTCCAATTTGTATCCCCTTGATCTTCTTTTGTTGTCTTTTTGCTCTAGCTAGGATCTCAAGAACTATATTGAATAGATATAGAGAGAGTGGACAACCTTGTCTTGTTCATGATTTCAGTGGGATCGCTCTGTGTTTCTCTCCGTTTAGTTTGATGTTAGGTGTTGGCTTGCTGTATATTGTCTTTATTATGTTTAGGTATGTCCCTTGTATCCCTGCTCTCTCCAAGACCTTATCATGAAGGGATGTTGTATTTTATCGAAAACTTTTTCAGCATCTAATGAGACAATCATGTGGTTTTTATTTTTCAGTTTGTTTATATAGTGGATTCTGTTGACAGATTTTCGTATGTTGAACCATCCCCACATCTCTGGGATGAAGCCGACTTGATCATGGTGGATGATGGTTCTGATGTGTTCTTGGATTCTATTTGCCAGTATTTTATTTAGTATTTTTCCATCAAAGTTCAAAAGTGAGATTGTTCTGTATTTCTCTTTCTTAGTAATGTCTTTATGTGGTTTGAATATCAGGGTAATTGTAGCCTCATAACAAGGGTCTGGCAATGTTCGTGAAGGCTGTTTCAACCATACTCCCACTCTTCTTTAATTTTTCTTATCTTTATTGTTTTATAATTGGAAATAGATGTTTTTCACACAATATATTGTTTTTATGATTTTCCCTCTTCCTGCTCCTCCCAGTTTCTCCACATCTCTTTTCCCTTCCAGCTCCTCACCCTTGCTGTCTCTTGTTATAAAACAGACAGACATCTGAGGAATAATAACAATAAAATAAAATAGAAACAAACAGATCAGAATAGGACAAAGCAACCAAACAAGAAAAAGAGCCAAAGAAACAAGTTTAGAAGCAGAGGCACACAATTCACACCCCTTAAAAACACAAAGCCCAAGGCCATGTTTATTCCCCTCTTAAATGTTCCATAGGGAATTGGTCCTTTCTCTCTTTCATTCTCCTAAAAGAAATTTTTGGGGTTTTTTTTCTTCTTCAGCAGTTTTTGGCCCTGATCCAAGAGGTCACACACTGCAGGGGGGAGTGTGACTTCCACTAGTAAATAAAAAGGCTGGCCTTAAAGATTGCTTCACAACTGCTGTGACTTGGGCACTGACCCATCAGCCAGGAGCTGAATTTAACCAGTTCACACAATCACCTGCACAGTCGGATGCTTGCTTCATTAGGATTCTGCCTTTACTTTTTCTCTCTCCATTAGAATATATGACTAAACATTCAAGTATTGGAAGTGGCACTAAGGACAAGAGTGAGCAGGCTCTGTACTTGTCTCCGTGAGTTGTCCAAGGTCTGTCCAAATGGCCATGTCCTCTGTACGGGATAGGCTGTCATCAGATGTCCGCACGGCTCACTCTGCCCCCACCTTCACTTTTCTCTTGCTATGTTACCCTGTCAGGGGATTGGCCTCTGTTCATTCTAAACAAAATGTCAACAACATCTTCTTATTCTTCCTATTCTTAAAAAAGTTTCCCTTTATTTTTCTTTAAATGTGTACTTGTGTTTTGCCCGAGTGCATGTCTGCCTGTTGCCCATG
Organism: Microtus ochrogaster; assembly: GCF_000317375.1. Taxonomy (NCBI): domain Eukaryota; kingdom Metazoa; phylum Chordata; class Mammalia; order Rodentia; family Cricetidae; genus Microtus; species Microtus ochrogaster. The sequence continues at coordinate 60,115,543 of NC_022031.1, read as the reverse complement.
GAGGCCAGAAGAGGGCATCAGTTTTTTCTAGGAATGGAGGTGCAGATAGTTGTAAGCTGCTGTGTGGGTGGTGGGAATCAAACCTGTGCCCACTGGAAGAGTAGCAAGTACTCTTAAATACTAAATCATTTCTCCAGTGTCTCCTATGTTTAATGTATTTTTACTTGTGTTTATATAAATCACCATATATAATCACTATTGTAAAGTAATTTATTAATTGCTTTTTTAAGAAGGGAAGATCATGAAATCACATCTCTAACACTGGGAAATACCTGAAACCTATAAGAGGATCTCAGAAAATATTTGCTGAATTAAACTGTTCGGAAGTAGACATGGAAAGGGATGGCAGAGAAATATGAGTTTGAGCAAAGGTCAGGAGAATTAGGGATGCGTGAACAGAAGAGGTCATGGGTAGATGCTATAGGGGTTGATGTGACACCTCATTTATTTATTTTGATACATGGCTTCTTTATGTATCTCTGGCTGTCCTGGAAATCATGTAGACCAGAAAGACATAAAACTCACAGAGATCCAACTGCTTCTGCCTCCCCAGTGTTTGGGTTACAGGTGTGGGCCATCATACTTGTCTCGTACCATATTTAGAATCTTGTCTCTTTGGAGGCACACATTCTGCCATATTTAGGAACATCTCACTGATTCAAAGGAAAAACTTGGGAGCAGTTAAACGTTCCAGAATGTTTCCTGATGAGCTCAACTCTCTGCTGAATATTTGGCTTGCTACCCCTTAAACTCCCAATGTCTTCTGGGACATCTTTACAACAGGAAATGCTACTCAGAGGATCTTAAGATGATCATTCTCCCCGGTCAGTTATTAATCAAAGAAAAGTGATAATGACTCATGCTAGCCTTTTATCCTTGGCAAGGATGTTTCCTAGAAGCAATATCCAGACATGATGAGGTGTGGAATCTCAGTTGCCTGAGCTAGCAAAGGTTAGTGTGAGTCTCTGTTCCCACACAGGTGCATGGGGTCAGAGGACATAATGGAAAAGGGCTGGGAAGCCTAGACACAAACAGAACCTCGGGGTCAAGGAGATCTTCCCAAAAATAACAATTGTTGAAGAGCCAGAGCCTCCGTTGGTGTGAGCCAGCAGACATCAATAGCACAAACAGCTCTCTAGTGGAAACAGAGGCGAATGTTTGGCTGCTGTCCTCTGGCCATAGAAACTGTGGGACAAAGCCTGAACAACACGAAGCTAATAGAGAGCTTGTTGTGGCTGTAATACAATGACATTTCACATACTAATTGTTGGAGTCTAAAAATGCTGACTTTTAGATGGCTTTGTTACGTAAGAAACAACGTAAGGAAACCATCTTATAATTTCTCTTAATTTCCTGAAGATGGGCAATCCTGAAGAAATGGAAAGTCTCCAGGAGTATGTGCTGGGGAAGAGTGAGGGGGAAAGACCCTGAGCTGCAGAGAGACTCCGTCGAGCACGAGCCGAGTCCTCCAGCAGAGCTTCTCAGTGCTGTGTGCACAGCGCCTGTAGAGCTCTAAAGAGGACTTGATTTTCCGGAGACCAATTAAATCAGAACCTGGTATTGGTTTTTAATAAAGTTTTCTCTGTGTATTAATTTCATAGGACTACTATAATAAGGTACCATGGTGTAAGTTGCTTAAACCCCAGACATATTGTCTAGTGGTTCTGCAAGTTAAAAGTCCAAGATCAGCAGGGTTGGTTCCTCCTGACAGCTGTGACATCCTGAAGACTTGGGCATCCTTTTGGGAGACATGCTTTGACCCTATAATCTCAAGTGATTCTATTGTGAACAATGAGAGGCCTAGCCCTAACGATTTGGACCAGTTTCCACCCAGCCACTCTAAAAAGGAAAGAAGGAAGGAGGGAAGGAAAAGAGAAAGGAAGAAAGGAAGGAAGGAAAAAAGGAAGGATGAAAGAAAGAAGGAAGGAAGGAATAGAGAAAGGAAGAAAAGAAGGAAGGAAAGAAGAAAAGAACAAAGGAGTAAGGAGAGAGAAGCAAGGAAGAGAAAAAGAGAAAGAGAAGGACATTATGAAGTTTCTAAATAGAACCTATGCTTGCTTGTATTGAAGGTGTACAAACTCCTGCCCCCCTTAGAGCCTTTCATAGCTCTTCAATGATGTGGGAGTCTCCTCTGTATGGTGTGAATACCACTGATTAATAAAGAAGCTGTCTTAGGCCTGGCAGGGCAGATTAGAGGTAGGCAGGGAAAAATAAACTGAAATGCTGGAACAGAGAGTAGGCGGAGTCAGAGAGAAGCCTGTAGCTCCGACGGAGACAGATGCCAGACAGAACCTTGCTGGTAAGCCATACCCATGTGATGATACACAGATTAATAGAAATGAGTTATATTAAGATGTAAGAGCTAGCCAATAAGAAGCTAGAGCGAATAGGCCAAGCAATGATTTAATTAATACAGTTTCTGTGTGGTTCTTTCAGGGCGCAGCCAGGAACAAGCTAGCGGCCTCCTCCTACCACTGTTCATTTTCAAGGAATAATTCCTGGTGATAAGACACACTCTGTTTCTTCCACTTACTCTGATAGTATTAACTGGAACTTTCCCACAAGGCCCGGCAGGAGCTTTCGGTGGTAAACGGTAGGATAAACCAGGAAGCTCTAAAGGAAGGCAGTGTGGTGAGAATAGAGAGCAGTGTAGAGGAATCTGCATATGGTTTCTACTGAGTCCAGTCTCTGGCTGAATACCGGGCTGGGGGAAATCTGAGGAGAGATAGAGAGAGAAACAGTAGGTGGAGTCAAGGAGACACCATGTAACTGCCAAAGGAGAAAGATGCCAGAACCTTACCAGTAAGCCACAGCCTCGTGGCAATAAACATATTAATAGAAATGGGCTAATTTAAGATATAAGAGCTAACTGGGAATATGCCTGAACCATTTGCTGAAATACCTTTATTAATCAACTAATAAAAGCAACATATATGGGAGGACATCCCACATCATCTATAGGTAAACCACAGAGATATGGCTAAGCTGTCTTCAGCGTGAGATATAGTCTGTGCCTAGCCTTCACAAAATTTCAAAACAGACTTCAAAAAGGCCAATTTTGTCCAGAAATAACATAAGTGCATGTTAAAACAAAGCCAAGCACTTAAAGGAACAATACTGAATCCAGTACTTAACATTATAAAACACACAAATCTGCACCAAGTATAAAGCACACATATCTGCACCTAGTAAAAAAAATAATAAGTATATGAAGTTTAAAACTGTGGCATATAACAATTTGAAAATTGCGGAAGACGCATCCTCAGAACTTCCAGAGATGCAAAGGATGTTATGACCTCATTATAAATGTGCTCACAGAGTCAAATAAGAATTCAAATATAATACAAAGAAGAATAAAAGTATCAATATTTTTTCACAATATGTAGGCAATGCTGAAGGAACTGTTGTAGGCTATAAGAACAATTTAGTCATTTCTAGGAGAGGTTACAGGAGACACTGAGGGGAAAGAGAATAGCATCACCAAGTTTCATGTATGAGTCAGCTTCCTAGGAAGTTCACGGCATCTTCCTAACTCCACATCTTCTTTCAGATAAAACTTTCAAATAGAGGTTTTCATCAGAGGAATAGACACCCTCAGAGTTTAGAGGCTCCTGTACAAATGCTCTCAGGGCGCTCTCTCTCTCTCTCTCTCTCTCTCTCTCTCTCTCTCTCTCTCTCTCTCTCTCTCTCTCTCTCGTGTGTGTATCTGTGTCTCTCTATATTTCTACTTAACAATGTTTTGCCCAGCATAAAAGATGACTTGTGCTTTAACTGTGAAAACTGTATACATCCCAATGTTTGGTTTAGCAGTAGCATAATGTTTTAAGTGCAGTTAGAGTAGTGAGGTATGAGCAGCTACAGACATTCAGGACTCACATCTCCTGAACATGCTTCTGATAATAAAATCTAGAGTCCTCTAAAGAGATTGTCTACGGCAGGAACTGCCAAAATCTGGATCTGTGAACAGAGGTGGGAGAGCTGAATCCCAAGAATATATTTTTCACAGAATATAGGGAGCAGATTGACAACTTTAGAAATTATATTCTCCTATTATTCTTAATAATATATTGTCTATGCAGACATGTGATTCAATATATGATTCAGAATCAATCAAATAATACATTTAATTAAGCCAAACCTAATACCAGAACTGTATATATATATATAAAATATATCAGTACACACATATATATACTATGTATATATAATTTATATATGTGTATATATAATGTAGGTATATGATAAAACAAACACATAAATGTTATGTTTTACTAACAAAAAGCACTACTTTATGTGAGTAGGTCATTCTCCTGAAGGTTGTGACTTTTACTGGATCACGTATTCTGGTTCACAGTTGATTATAATTATGTAATTGATAAGCATTAAGACTGAGGATATCATTAATTTGATAAAAAACTAATGCCACCTGTACTAACAGTTTGAAGTTTAAGACTCTTTGGCCCTGTAAAGAGGTGGTTGGATTATTTTCAGGGTTTACGTACAACTAAGAGAAGTTCACTTGTTTTCCTGCCAGACTGTGTGAGAGATCTCACAATATTCCACAGACTCCAAGAGGAAAAAAAAAAAGCCAAATTGGAGGACATTCAATGAATACCACTGAGTTTGATCACCCAAAGGAAAAAACCATGCTGTAGAGAATATTTATACACAAACAATGAGAAGCTAGTTTCTGTTCTCAAATATCATGCAAGACACTCAAGTCCATTGGAGTCCAAATTCTTAAGTGCTCTGATCATGGTTTTTTTTTTTTGTGAATTGAATTTTGTTATGAATTGGAAGATATTAGGGAAAAGAAGAAACTGAGCTTTAGACCGATTCTTTTTATGGGAAAAGGGAACCCCAGTAATATCTCATTTGATGAAAATAAGAGAAATAGTTATTCAAACACAGATGCCCAAGTTCAAAGCAGATATCAGGAAGTGGTATTAAATCAAGAAATCGCAAATACGTGAAGAAGATTGAGGGTATTTAGGCAGCACTTGGAATTGTTACTCCTGCATAGTCCAGGACCTGCTTTTTTTTTTTTTTTAAATCCCAACTCCATCCTTTTCCTTTGGTAGGACTTAGGACTTGACTTATCTTTTTAACATTGGCTAGTTTTAAATTTTCTTCTCTCTTTATTTCCAAGTTTATGAAATTGAGAGAATAGTAATTGCTCCTCAGGGTTGTTGTGAGGGCTAGGCACTATAAGAATTAAATATGTGTTTGCTCAGAAATCGTAATTATTTCTCCCAAATGTGAACCTGAGCATGTGAACTGGCCATGGCCCGTCTATGCAGTAAGGAAGAACAGCACCCACCATGGACGGTCTGTACAGTGAGGAGGACAGCACCGGCCATGGCCTTTCTACAGTCGGAGACGGGAGCAGGCTCCATCACTGCTGAGCCCTCTTTTAGCCTGGTGTGTGCTGTGTGAAGACCATGAGGCTCTTGCAGCTTGAGTTCTGTGGGTATTTTATGGGATTTCCCTCAAGAGGTCAGCATGAATTTCTCCCCTGCTCACACGGAAGGGAATGGTCTCTGTCCGTTGCTGATTTTTATCACTTTCGTTTCTCTTAGGAATCTTTATTAAGTACAGAAGTTTATGTAGTGTTAGAAACAAAGGAATCACCAACCTGGGAATCTGAGCAGAGATCACAATATGACTTGTATTATTGCTTTTGCATTTTCCACGTTTACAAAGGTTAGTTGAAAATGTTATTTTAATTAAATTTTATTTTTGGGAATGTTAAATAAGACCAGCCCCAGCTGTTTTTAGCATTGGCACTGAGTCTGTTCCAACCTGAGCAGAAGAATGCTGCGTGCAGCTTGCAGCTTGCCCTGCATGAGAGCAGTCACTCCGTCTTCCATATTCCATATTCTTCAAGAATGGTTTGTGTTCTGTGAGTGCTCTGTTAATATGCTTCAAGGGGGAAGAGAGAGAGAGAGAGAGAGAGAGAGAGAGAGAGAGAGAGAGAGAGAGAGAGAGAGAGAGAGTTACTGCTTGTGCGATTCTGAAAGAAATTACAAAACAGATATGGGAGAGGCATGTTTGCCAGAGGACACTCTAAACTCAATTCTCTCCATCCAACTTCTCAGGTTTTGAAGATCAAACTCTGATCTCCAGGTTCGCATGGCAAGTGCCTTTGTCCATCTCACTGACCCTTAATTGTGGTTGTCATGATTATGGTAAAAATTTAAGTGAAATATTTGGTTGCTATGAGAATACAACATGTGTTGTATAAATATAGACACAAATGTTTATTTCTACATCCACAGAATGGTATATATGTATTATGCACGTATATATATATTATTTATGCCTGCATATATGTATAGGTATACACAAGTGTATTACTCTTATCTTCTGTAATCATTATTTTGATGAATGTTTATTGAAGATTTACTAATTTCCAGAAATTGGGCCATATATCTTGTATAGAGAGTTCTGTTGGAGTTTGACAAAAATACTTGGAAGACAGTTACTAATATTGTCCTCATTGGTCAGCTGAAGAAATGGGCATGGAGAGATGAGAAATCTTAGAACCAAACACAAGGTGGGTCAGAGCAGAGGTGAGGTCTGAGCCCTGCTAGTTTGGCTCTAGGCCATGCTTAGTCAGGGGAAGCAGTCAGAACACAGAGGAATTAGTATCATTGCTGTGTTTAGCCGACAATACTCAGACCTTCCTTGAGAGCTGGAATCTCCCATGTCCAGGAACCACCTCACCACTGCAGTGCTTCTGTTGATGGTTGGTACCTGTGAATGATACTGTGATTGTCCCCAAAGAGATGTTTTCTACTTATAAGATTGGTAGGAACCTGTGGTATAAGGAGCCCTTAGAGAGATAGCAGGAGATAGAGATTTTCTCTGATCTCTTGGTGAGCAGAAATAAGACTTGAAAGCCAGACCACATTCCCCCAGGAAATAATAGTCCCAGAGAGAAGACAGACAACATTATTATTAATTAACAATTCTGCTGAGAGATCTAAGGGAAATAGACTTCTTCACAGCAGTTTTTCTTTTGCGTTAGCATTTATTGAACAATTGCTTTATAGCAGGCTTTGAAAATGCTTGGAAAGCCACCTGGAGAATTTCATACTTCTGGGAATGAACAAATAAAAAAACAAATCTGCAATACAATTTCATCAAAGAGCGTATATGCAGCCCGCTGTGTACAATAGGAAGTGATTTATCAGCCTTTGAATTTCACGTATTTAAAGCAGGTTTTAAGGAATGAGTAGCAGTTAGTCAGGGGAAGAAACTAAAGAGCATCAGAAGCAGCGGTCACTCTCACTTCTGCAGCCAGCCAGCCAGCCAGCCAGCCAGCCAGCCAGCCAGCCAGCCAGCCAGCCA
>NC_022031.1:60062037-60107995 GCF_000317375.1 Microtus ochrogaster | reverse complement strand
GTAGACCAGGCTGGTCTCGAACTCACAGAGATCCACCTGCCTCTGCCTCCCGAGTGCTGGGATTAAAGGTGTGCGCCACCATTGCCCGGCAGTTGCACAATTTTTTGATTTTTTTTTATTGAGCTATATACTTTTCTCTGCTCCCTTCCATACCTCCTCCCTCCCCTTCTACCCTCTCCCATGATCCCCACACTCCCAGTTTACTCATGAGATCTTGTCTTTTGCTACTTCCCATGTTGATTAGATCCATGTATGTCTCTCTTAGGGTCCTCTTTGTTTTCTAGGTTCTCTGGGATTGTGAATTGTAGAATGATTTTTCTTTACTTTTTGTCTAAAAGCCACTTATAAGTGAGTACATATTGTATTTGTCTTTCTGGGTCTGGTTACCTTGCTCAATATGATGTTTTCAAGATCCATTCATTTGCCTGCAAATTTCAAGATGCCATTATTTTTTCTGCTGTGTAGTATTCCATTATGTAAATGTACCACATTTTCCTTATCCATTCTTTGGTCAAGGGGCATTTAGGTTGTTTCCAGGTTCTTGCTATGATAAACAATGCTTCTATGAACATAGGTGAGCACATGTCCTTGTGGTAAAAATGAACGTCCTTTGGGTATATAAACAAAAGTGGTATCGCTGGGTATTGAGGAAAGTTGTTTCCTAATTTTCTGAGAAATCACCATACTGACATCCAAAGGGGCTGTACAAGTTTGAACTCCACCAGCAATGCAGGAGTGTTCCCTTTATCCCACATCCTCTTCAGCGTAAGTTATCATCAATGTTTTTGATCTTGACCATTCTTACAGGTGAAAGATGAAATCTCTGAGTTGTTTTGATTTGCATCTCTCTGATGACTAAGGATGTTGAGCATTTCCTTAATTGTCTTTCAGCCATTTTAGATTCCTCTGTTGAGAGTTCTCTGTTTAGGTCTGTACTCCATTTTTTATTGGATTACTTGTTCTTTTGATGTCCAATTTATGGAGTTCTTTGTATATTTTGAAGATCAGTCCTCTGTCTGATGTGGGGTTAGTGAAGATCTTTTCCCATTCTGTAGGCTATCATTTTGTCTTGTTGACCGTGTCCTTTGCTTTACAGAAGCTTTTCAGTTTCAGGATGTCCCATTTATTAATTGTTTCTCTCAGTGTCTGTGCTACTGGGGTTATATTTAGGAAGTTGTTTCCTGTGCCAATGCATTCAAGTGTACTTCCCACTTTCTCTTCTATGAGGTTCAGTGTGGCTGGCTTCAGGTCTTTGATCCATTTGGACTTGAGTTTTGTGTATGGTGATAGATATGGATCTACTTTAATTTTACATGTTGATATCCATTTGTTAAATATGCTTTATTTTTCCATTTTGATATTTTTTGCTTTTTTTGTCAAAAATCGGGTGTTTGTAGGTATGTGGATTGATATCCAGGTCTTCTATTTGGTTCCATTGGTACTCCTGTCTGCTTTTTTTTTTCTTTGCCAATACCAGGCTGCTTTTAGTACTGTAGCTCTGTAGTAGAGTTTGAATTCAGGGATTGTGATGCCTCCAGAAGATCCTTTATTGTACATGATTATTTTGGCTATCCTGTTTTGTTTTCTTTTTTTGCTTTTCCATATGAAGTTGAGCATTATTCTTTAGAGGTCTGTAAAAAATTTTCCTAGGATTGTGCTGGTCATGGCATTGAATCTATGCTTTTGGGAAGATTGTCATTTTTACTGTGTTAATTCTACCTACCCAAGATCATGGGAGATCTTTCCATTTTCTGATGTCTTCTTCAATTTCTCTTTTCGAAGATTTAAAGTTCTTGTCATACAAGTCTTCCACTTGTTTGGTTAGAGATACTTAGAGATATTTTATGCTATTTGTGGCTCTTTGTGAAGGGTGATGTTTCTCAGATCATTTATCATCTGTATAACTGACAGTTACTGGCTTTTTTGAGTTAATCTTGTTTCCTGCTACATTATTGAAGGTGTTTATGAGTTGTAGAAATTCCTAGGTATAATTTTTGTGATCACTTATGTAAACTATCTTATCATCAGCAAATAGGGAGAGTTTGACTTCTTCTTTTCTGATTTGGATCCCCTTGATCTTCTTTTTGTTGTCTTATTGCTCTAGCTAGAACCTCAAGTACAATATTGAATAGATATGGAGAGATTGGACAACCTTTGTCTTGTTCCTGATTTCTGTGGGATCACTTTGAGTTTCTTTCCATTTAGTTCAATGTTGGCTGTTGGCTTGTTGTATGTTGCCTTCATTGTATTTAGGTATGTTCCTTGTATCCCTGCTCTCTCCAAGACCTTTGTCATGAAGGGATATTGTTTTTTATAAAAAGCCTTTTCAGCATCTAATAAGATTATCATGTTTTTTCAAAAAGTTTGTTTATATACTGGATTACATTGACAGATTTTCAAATATTGAATCATCCCCACATCTCCAGAATGAAGCCTACTTAGTCGTAGTGGATAATTTTTTTGAAGTGTTCTTGAATTTGGTTTGCCAGTATTTTATTGAATATTTTTGCATCAGTGTTCATGAGGGAGATTGGTCTGTAATTTTCTTTCTTAGTTGCATATCTGTGTGGTTTTGGTATCAGAGTAATTGTAGCCTTGTCAAAAGAGTTTGGCAATGTTCCTTCTGTTTCTATTGTGTGGAACAATTTGAAGAGTATTGGTGTTAGTTCTTCTTTGATAGTCTTCCCCAGGGAAGAGCACACCAACTGGTTATCCAGTGCTGAATGGTCTCAAAATGTAAAAGAAGTAATAAAAAAGAATAAAGGTGCTATAATGCATTCTGAAATGAAAAAAAAAGAGAAACCCTTACTCATGATCTTGTAGTGATCCACATAAATTCTTTGGTTCACCTACAAATGAAAGGGGGGGCAGGGATGGAGGGAGGCTTCTCTTTTCTCCTGAGTTGTCCACTCTGCCCAGGGTATTACAGTTTTTACCAAATGACAGATGATAAAGAGCCTATTCAAAGTAGGGACACTCAGAGCAAGGCCAAGCAGGAAGGAAGGGGAATCAGAAGGGGTAGGAGCCCAGGAGTCTACAGAACGTCTCACCTCTGGAGCCCCTCCATTCCCTGGATGGGAGATGTTTGTCGGAATAAAGTTTGTCATTTTGCTCCTTTCTCTCTGGATAGCATTTCTGGGCTCCCAGTCAATCTGCCATCCTTAGCTACCTGCTTGTGTCTGCATAGCTTATACTTTTCAAGTGTACCATTCATTTTATGATCGAGAAAATGACTTCTTAGATTAGATAATGCAAAGAGCACTTCTTGAACAATGACTTATATGCTTTTGTTCACATATTTAGACACATAAGATATATTAAGCAGTAAAAAATTGTTTTGGTAGATAGATTTTCACTTCTAGAAGTGAATTCTGTCCTTTGCTCTAATATGAATTTATTCATGAAGAATAGTCACCACTTTAATTTATACAAGTTAACCTGCTTGATGGGCTCAGAGAGACCTGGGCCAGAAGAGAAGACAGTCTTTGGGGCGGTACAGAAACAAAAATGCTTGAATATAGAACATAGAACATAGACTTTACCTTTAGGTAAGCAATCTTCTTTTCCAAAGAAATCAGAGAGAAAATAATTAAGCCCAATTCTTCGGCATGACCGTAAGGCCCTAAAGTCAGAAGGCTTTAAGGTCAGTGTTTCTTGGCTATGGTGCTGTGGCCATTGTTTGTGTCTTCCTCCAACTTGACTGCCACACACCGGCTGGATGTCCAGGGCTTTTTTTTTTTTTCCTTTTCGGCGAACAAATCCTCATCTGAAAGATGGAAGGTTTCAGTTAAATACAACAGGACAAGCAGGTGTTCCTCTACCTGTCAGAGCTGACCAGTTCATAGGGATTATCTGGAAAGCAGAGATGAGAAACCAAAGCCACACCTAGTTCAGGATAGAGCTTACACCTTATTTAAAACCCTAGGGACAAGACACATATAACACATATTTCTAGAACCTAATCAAAAGATCTCTAAGGCCAGGTGCCTATAAAAGTTTCTAACAAATGATATGGACCAGAACTGCCAATCAGAGTAGACACTCACCATTAAAATCATGGCACAACCATATTGGTGCAGGCGAGGTGAACTATACATCCTGATTCTGTGTTCACATCCAAAAGCAGTACTTGACAATTAATTTCTGAGTAGCCCCTTAAGACGTTCAAGATAAAGACTTAGGACAACCAAAAACCATTTGAAAGAGACTACAGTTTCTACATTTATATGTATTTCTTTTTTTTTCTATATAGAAAGGTATAATTTGCCTGTGGAGATACCAAACTCTTAGTTCGAAAGGTGGCCCTTTAGCTGAGATTGCTATCTGTAAGCGAAGACAATAAGGCTCTTCTGAGTAGGAAAGACGGGAGGAACTAAACAGCCAAGAAGTTTGCACGAGTTATGGAAGTTTGCATGAGTTATGGAAGGATGCAGTCTTTTCCGGTTCCCTGCACACGCTGAAAGGGTCGATGCCATATTTATTTAGCACCTCAGATATTTAGGGACAAAACAAGCATCAAGTTTACCTTACTTCATACTCTTAATTAGTTCATTAGCAAACTGCTGTTTTACAGCGGCAAGGATGGGCTCCTGGGTCTCTGAATTAATCACTGTCTGCTGCAAAAATCACCTTCTCTGATAAGAGTGTAATGGTAAGAACTTAGGGGGTCAGTTTAATACTAGTTCCATGTCGTAGAATAATATTTAGTTCTCTTTTAGACCCATGACTTAGCCAGTCAAAGGGTCTGGGCCAATGTTATGGTAAAAAGTTCTGTCTTGTAAATCAAAGCATCAATGGGAAACGTTCAGGATTTAGTTTATCTCTTATGTATGTAAAAATACATAAATAAACAAAACCCATGGTTCCTACCCTAAAGAGCAAATCCTGGTAGGTGAAGCAATTGGCTCCAGCTAGAAGCGTTGGTTTGTATGAACAGGTGATGACCGTTACACATTTACAGCCGTTAAAAGGTGCAATTAGAGAATTCGGAACTGCTGAAAGGCGGCCACGTGTTAGTTTCTCATTCTTGGGTTCACAGTGACTGAGTAAGAATAATGATGGCCTCACAATCGGCTGGATAGGTTTAAACATGTTATACAGGGTATAGAACACTTTTGTAAACTACAATATAAACAAACACGAACATTTATTATCTACAAGCTGTAAATGTCCCTGCTTATTTCTTGTTTGTTCTAAATCTCAGAGTCAGTAAAGAGTTAACCAGCACCTCCCGTCAGGTCGACGGCCATTAACGGGATGTCTAAGAAGGATTCCTAATTATGAGGGTCTTTTTTTCAGATAAGGAAAGTGTTAAGAAAACCCCTCACAGAAGGAAACTCGGTGTCTGAGTTTCCATTAAGTAATCCCAACCCCCATCAAAACTACAGCTGGGTTCAGGTTGCCTGCCATCACAGCTCCACTTTCCTAAGTAAGTTTGCTGTTTCTATCATCTCTAAGGTTTCTAACACAGGAATGACAGCTCCAAACTGAACAGCTGTTTCTTAAAAAAAAAAAAATTGTCTAATGGCAAAAACGATTGCCCTTGCCACCCGAAAAGCAAAGACATATGTACTTGTCAACCGAAAGGAGCTGGTTCCCTGGTTTTTTGGTTGCTTTGTAGTTTCAGGTCACATTTAGATGAATTTGTTTCTGCTAAAATGCTCAATTTTCCAGTGAAAAGTGTTTGGTCGTTGCTGTTTGTCAGGCATGGCAGAATCACAATGTGTTTGTAGTCCCAGCTCACTTAGAACAACTGGGATGCAGCTTTAGTAATTTCCCTGAAGTTCATAGGGAAACAAGATGCCATAGCCTGGTTGTTTGGAGCAATGCTGGAGCCAGAAAAGAACCTTCATGGGTACTTATTTGTTTCCATAGTAATGTCTGATGTGTTTCAAGAGATGTAGGAATGGGGAAGGAGCCCAGCCAGTGTCCCAGTGCCAGAGTAGAGAACACAGGCAGGCAAGGCTCAAGGGCCACATAGTTTTAAAATATGTGATTTTAAGACTTTAAGTTCCTAAAAAAAGAAAAAAAGAAAAAAAATTGGATCGTTCTACTTGTCAGACAAGATTAGGACACCTGCACATCTATTGAAGTGCTGGAATTACCAACTGTCAGAAGTACGTGCCTGGTTTTCCATTTGAGGGAGGAAAAGGATGTCCAGAGAAATAAGACAGAGATTTAGGAAATCTACAGAATACTATTACTGCAGACCCAAAGAGCCACTTTCCCAGAGGAATGTCCCTGAACGTGAGTTTTAAAAGTACCTGTAAGGAAAGGTTCTCAGTTGAGGCTGTTATTCTAATGACAAGAATACAGTTACATTTTATACCTACTTATTCTTATAATTGTACATTGAGCGAGCAGTTTGAACCATCAGAGATTCTCCATTCCAACTTGAAGGTTTTTAAAATTACCTTTTATTTTGAGATGATAATATGGCTCCATTATCTCTTCCTTCCCTCTGCCCCCACGAGACCCTCACAGATGCCACTCTTTGCTCTCTTCCAAACACGGACTTTTTCTATGAGTTGTTGTTATATGCGTATATGTATATGCATACACACGTACATTTCAGTCCTGAACGGCTGTCCCTGACGTTTTCAGTTCATTCTGTCTTACAAAGTGCTCCCAATATCTGAAAACAGGAAGATCCTACAGTGGGTTCAGGGTGTTATGGAAATGTCTAGTTCTTAAATTCGCCATACATCAATGAGAAGGCACGGCGAAATAAAACTACATGATCAATGGTACATTGGGAATGATATGAGATAATGTTATTTTATAGTTGTATCTTCACTTTGCAGATAAAACATCAGGTGCCAACTGAAATGACTTATTGACTGTCTACAAAGACGATGCTGTATTCCACGAAAAAGTGTGGCTTCTTCTCCAGGCTCACACTTTGCTATGTATAATAAAACTGGGGCTTGCATATACTCCTACAGAATTTCTCAGTGTATCCCACGGTCTGCTAAAAAGCTATGTTAAATAACTGAGCCAGGTAGCCATCAGTAGATGACAAAGTAGCACTCCCCCAAAACTTCATCAAAGATTCTGATGACCACTGCCTGCAGATTCTTCTCACAAAGCTCTACTGACTGGGCTTTCTCACACTGGTCCAGAGTTAAAGAGTGGAAAATGTATTCTTCCAAGATATTTTGAATTTTCAAGAACGAATGGAATAGTGCTACCAATTTCTTTTCTCCCTCTTCTCTGGGACCTGGAAGAATAATTTGAGACATTGACAAGAGCAAATGAAGAGTGACTGTCAAACAGCGGGCCTCCTAAGTCAACCCCTGTCCCATTCATATGCTGCAGGAAAATATCCTTGCAATAGAACACCAAGATTGCACAAACCTGTCTTTGCTTTTCAACGAGTGCACTTTCGATTAGTTGAAAAGACTTTCTAAATTTAATACTGAACAGCTATGAGATTCAAAACATAACATTTTAACACAATGCAACTTCATTTTCAATAAAATAAAATAAAAAATCAATAAAATAGCTTTGGCCTGCCTTTACCTTATTTATTTGTTGAATTGATAAATAAAAACCCACTACTCTGAACATCTTACAACATATTAAAGAAATATTGCTTAAAAATTGAGTTATAAACCACTTCTTAGTTCATTAACTTTTAATTTTATTAAAAGCACATGCATTGTATGATGAAGTTGTTTCTGAATTGAATCATACAAAAGATAAGTTAGAAGACAGTCTTGAAATTTCAAGACCTCCAAGAGCATGGATTAAATGCTATAAATGGTATGAATGATTTTTAAAGCCACAGAAACACACACACACACACACATATGCTCACATGGGTGCACACAAACACACACTTCCCATTTAAAATCTCTTAAATTTCTCAGTAAGAATCCACAAGATTATTATCCACCAATCTTAGGAAATCAAGTATCAAGCAAAGCCATAAGTGAAATCACTTTACATTAGAATAAAGTGCTGTGGCGGCCCATGTGCACTGAGATTGGCAGGAAATTGAACTCCCCGTACAGAGCTCTTGATAACCATTTTTATTGTTTCTATTTTCAAAACCAGAAGTTTGAATTTATTCATGAAAGGGAAATTACAAAATGTTTTCAATTTTTAGGGCTACTGTGCATGAAAAATTACAACTAACTTGAGTGTGTGTGTGTGTACTTAGAGTGAACTCTAGACCCCAAAATACTAATTATGAGCAAACAGACAATTTGAGAAGGACCAGTCCTGTCTAGTTCTCAGCTGACTTGCTAATAAAGTGATGTTTCTTCTGCGTATTATAGACTTTGGGGCATTTTTTGAAACTGTTTATTTAAACTGGTATTGATAATTATTCTAAGGGACAGAAAGGGATTTAGATTTAGCAAATATGAGGTTAATTCAAACAGTTTAGGCCAAGTGAATAATTCCTTCAGTTCCTAAAGTGATTATCTGGTTTGATTGTCTCCATTTATTTGACACACATTAGTTAAAACTCAACTTCCTTTGGAGACATGATGCTGATAAGCCCATCTAGGTGGGAATATGGGACTCATTAAAATGTGATTGAGTTAGCTTAAAATATTTTCTATTTGGCAGTCTTTATTGTATTAGAGACAGATGCCCTGGGAAATTTTTGTTTATATTTGTTTACATTATGAGGATTTAAATGTTTGGTACCCATATCTAAGGTAAGTCAGGCTTGATTGAATCCACCTGACATAATATGAGGTCATGGAATCTATCACAACACTCTGTGATGGTAGAAGCCAACAATGAGATTAGTCTGGAGAGAAAGAGCTGGAAACTTATTTTTGTTTACTAATTTTAAAATGTAAAGGTAATTCTTTATACTTCTGCATTTAATCTGGGATGCGTAAAAATGCATAAAATATTATTCTGTATTGTAGGCATCCAACTAATTTGTGTTTTCCATTTCTTCTCTATTCTTTTTTCTATCTATATACTGTCTGAAAGGTCTTCGCATGAAATGTTGAAAATCTTGTACAAGTACACCTCGGACAGACACAATTCAGTGCCTAGGGGCAAGAGACTCTAAACAAAGAGGATGAGACGTGGTTTCCTCACTGCTCTGCAACGGACAAATACCTTTCTACAACGGAAACAATACTTGGGGTTACCACGAAAGACAATGATGTTTTGTTTCCTTTGTTTCTATCCCTTCTACTGTGGAGTTTAATTCCTCTACTGTCTTACTTTTTAAAATTACTTTATTTATTTTATTACTTAAAAAAATACCAATCCAAATTCCCACTTCCTCCCCTCCTACTCCCTCCACACACACCCCTCATCCCCCTCCAATCTTAAGAGAGGGCAAGGCACCCTGCCCTGTGGAAAGTCCAAGGTCCTCCCTACTACATCTAGGTTGAGCAGGGTATACATCCAAAGAGAATAGGATCCCATGAAGCCGGTATATGCAGTAGAGACAAATCCCAGTGCCTTTATCATTGGCCACACAGTCTTCCCCAACAGTCAACCACATTCAGAGGGACTAGTTTGATCCCATGCTCGTTCATTCCCAGTTCAGTTGGAGTTGGTGAGCTCCCATTAGCTCAGGCACACTGTCTCAGTGGGTGAACCCCTCGCGGTCCTGACTTCCTTGCTCATACTCTCATTCCTTCCACTCTTCGACTGGACCCTAGGAGCTCAGTCCAGTGCTCCGATGTGGGTCTCTGCCTCTGTTCCCATCTGCTGTTGGATGAAAGTTCTATGGTGATATTTAAGATAATCATCAGTCTGAACCCAAAGACTGATGATCATTTTACATCCTGACCAAAGCCTCTCTTCCGTCCTCTCCTCCCATTCTCTTCTTTTTTCCTTCCCCATTCACCTCTGCTCTGTTATCATTCATAAAGGGGCAGGACTCCCAAGAGCTTCAGCAAAGCATGGCTAATCAAGCTACCATAAGACCAAGCACCTCCCGCTGTACTCAGGCTGGACAAGTCAATCCAACATGAAGAATAGGTTCCCAAGAGCCAGCCAAAGCACTGAGGACAGCCCCTGTTCCTATTGTCGGAAGTCCCACATAGAGACCAAGCTACACAGGTCACACACATGCAGAGAGCCTAGGATGAACCCGGAAATGCCCCCTTGTTGTTGATGTAGACCCTGTGAGTTCCCATGAGTCAAGCTATGTCCCTGACCCCCAGTTTCCTACAGCCCCTCTTCCCTCTCCTCAGCAGGCCTCCCAGAGTACCCACTCCCCCGAGTACCCACTGCTGAAACTTCTAGGTTCCCAAAGGTAACTCCTAACCTGTGGTCACACAGATAGCTCTGGTTAAGTGGTCACCAAAAATCCCCAAATGTTTGAGAGAGATTCGTGGGAAGGATACGAGGCATGAGAAGGCTATATATATTATGTACGTGTACAGAATTTCTAAAAATAATTTTAATTAATACAAATAAATAAATAACTGTTGGATCAAATGCACACTAATAAATATTACACTCTACTATTCATTGATCTAGACCTTAAAATGGTCCATGTCCTCCTGGATGCTGCACAGTGTGATCTTCTAATTAGGCGTGACCTCCAAAGCTGGTTTGCGGGATCTTAGGACATAGTTCTTTCTGCGTCCATTACCAACTTGTCTTTCATGGCCAGATAAATAATATAAAGGAAGTTTGGGTAGTAATAAGGAAGTTTTAGTTGAATGGTGTTGTGCATTCCTCTCGAAATATTGGAAAATTTCATTTTTTAATTTTCATTTTATATGTATGAATATTTGGCCTGTATGTGTGTAAGAACACAATGCACATACTTAGCCCCTACAGAGGCCAGAGAAGGGCATTAGATTCCCTGGAACTGGAGATACAGATGCTTGTGAGCCACCTCATAGGTGCTGGGAATCAAACCTGGAGCAAATGCTCTTAACCTTTGAGTCATCTCTCCAGCCCCAGAAAATGTAATAACAGATAAATGGTTGCTGTAGATATCTGGAACCTGACTTCAAGAACTGCAAAAATGAACAAAGAGGGTGTGCACCTGTTGCCAGCCACACAGCACATCCCACTTCAATGAACATCTAATGGTGGCTTCCGATGCTGGCGGCTTCCCTCATTTTCTGTGTGGGTGAAGTGGGGCTGTTTCTCCAAACAAGGTTTTAATGGGGTTCTTTTCAGTTCAGAAGAAGGAACAGGCTGGGAAGACAAGAGTGAGCTTGACCACATCTCAGAGATAATAGCTGCCTACTTACTTAAGGAACTCAAGCAACAATTTTGTAATGAAATTCTCCATTGCCAAGACACTTCCCCCACCATTTCCTGTGGTAAATTTGTTGTTAGGCTTCAGGGAGAAAAGTCATAACTTAGGAGAATCTAATATTTCTAGATAAGGTTGGGAAAGACTCAGACTTACTCTTAGAAAAGTCACTTTTTGAGCAAAGAGGAAATTGGCCCATCCTTAAGAAGGACACGCTGCCCTGATCGGGAGGGGACGTCACCAGCCCTGTCTTCAGGCTTCTTGCAGTCCAGGCCTCCCAAGGCTGCAGGTGGAAGCTGTGGCTGAGGATATGACTCAGAAGTGGGGGCCAAAATTCCAGAATATGTTCTCGCTGGCAGGTGGTCGAGGTATTGAAAAGGCCAGGCCTTGACAGCCGGGGAACCTGGGCCAAAACCTGAGGGAGGCTTAGCATGGAAAAGCTGACACTTGGCCTGGAAATCAAATTCCAGGCACATGTGGCAATGTGGCTGCTGTTTTACAAGAACGCTCCAGAAAAAGTCTCAGGAGCTGCCAGGCCCAGGTCATCCGCATCCTGCCCTGGCTTTGCCCAGGGTCACAGGCGGGAGAGCACTGGGCTTTTCTCACCCAAACTCATTGTGTCCTGATGAAGTTTTCCCACCGCCGTCATCCCTCTGCTGTCTCCCCCCACTGTCTGGGTTCCTCCAGCACAGAGGTTCATTTTATACCACAGGCTCCCCTACAGTGTTGGTGGAACTCACTGCGGTCTCAAATTCATACAAAATACATAAGAGTATAAGGAACCAAAATGTTTATTGAAATATCAAATTATTTCCAAGTTTATGAGATTAAAAGCAGATTGATTTTTCTGATGCTGGGGGCCAAACCTAGGGTTTCAAATATACCAGAAAAGTGCTGTTTTTTGGCTATAGCCTTAGAAACCTCAGCCCTAGAAACAAACAGTTGATGAGTTAAACATGGGCTTGTGTGTGTGTGTGTGTGTGTACAGCTGACCGCTAAATCACAAGATTCAGCATGAGATTGAATAGCCAATGTCATTTCAAAGTAGCAATCAGTGTGAAGATTATTTCACGATGGCACAGTGATGGAAATGTGGTGTGAAAATTCCTGGTTTCTGTTGGTGGCAGGAGGCACAGAAAACTCTTAGGAACACTTAAGTTTGTTGTTCAGGATCCATATTGTAGTGCTTGGTTAATTTTAGACAGAGGTTAATAAAAAAACAGGAAGTGATTGATTTCCTTCAATTCCGTGCACCCCCAGATTTAGAACCCACATATGGTGTCGGCTTTTCTTGTTGGCCTATTAGCATTCTGGGCTTCTAGATTACCTAGGAATCTGGGATGTCTGCTTCATGATGGCATTGCTATTTGGCATCGCGTAGGAAACAGGCTGAACCCTTTCGAGAGTCTTTCATGCGCTCAAAGGTTTATAGAAGTCTTTCCCTCAATTTAATTTCCATAACTTTGCAAAGTAGAGTTGGTCTCCTTATGCCGTATAGGTGAGACAATAATCCGAGAGGACTCAGGAAACGTAGTTTCTCATGGTTGGCCCTGGTGAGAACAAAAACAGAAAACAACAACAACGAAAAGCCAGAGCCCTATTGTAACAATCCTCCTCATCAAGTTCATATATCTCCTTGATTGATTTAATCATAGGCCTGAAGCCATGCATCTGCGAGGCTTATCAGCAGTGTCTCGGTTAACTCTAGATAACTATAAAGGGGTCACAGCATAGTGACTCACAGACTCCAGGGGCACTAACTTCTCTGCCACGCTCTACTTAAAAATTTGGCAAACTACTGAACCCTTTGAGTCTCAGTTTCTTTGTCATGTTGTCACAAAGGTCCCAAAAAGTTAATTCAGACAAACGCTAGCGATTGTCTGAAAACTCCACCTGCAAACGTTTCATGACTTGCAGCCATGCCTGGTGTCTTGCTGTCTTCAGTCTTCTTCTGTTTTGTCGTTGCTGGTTTTCATAATAAAACCAGTCTTCTCAATTCCTCTGCTTAAAATGGCTTAGTGACTCCCACTGTGTCAGGACAAGTCTGATTAGGCTCTGGCATGTCCCCCTTTTCCTCTCAGTCCTTTGTATCCCAAATAGACTGAATTATTTGAATTTCCTGAGTGTCTCTTGCTATCAGTAATGAATACTATAGAACGGTAGTCATTCTCCCACAGTTCCTTGAGTGTGGAATTTTGGATTGCTGTGGTTTTCATGACTGAGGAAAAGCACAGTTGAATGCCATGCCTCATGTGATGAGCATTAGGAGACAGATGAGGTACATTCAAAGAGGGATCCAAAGGATCTGAGTGTGTTGACACCAAGCTTTGAAACATCATCATGAATTACCTAACTCCAGGGAGCAGGAGAAACCCCTGCATCGTAGCCACCGTCGTCCCTTCTTCTAGTCTTAGCAAAACATATTCCCTAAATATACAATAGTACTCAGTAAGTGTTGATTACATATTGGATAAAGCTATATAATGATATAATATATACATATATTTATCAGTTATTTAGATATATTTATCATTAATAAAAAATAGTCTCAAGACATGCACTGCCTGTCAGAAAATGAAGATTTATAGGATGTGGCAGAGTCTATTCTCAGGTAAACTATAAGGATAAAAATGTAGTGAAACCTATGAACTATGAAGATGAACAACAATTATAGAGAAGAAGAGATGGCTTTACGATGAGAACCCCAACAAAATGGAAACTCGGTGAACAGTTGTAGCGACAGATTGGTTGCGGCAGATGAAAGGGATTCCTGACCTGAAAGTTAGGTCAACAGAAGCGTAACACAAGCTGAAACACAGGAAAAAGAATGGAAAAGCTGTTAATAGCTGACAAATAGGAGCCACTCAACTCTATGTGGAAATGGCATTTCAAAATGAGAGGAGGCACGGAACGTCAGACGGTGACTGCTAAGCGTTTTTTAACACTGGGAAAAAGCATTAATTCATGCACTGAAGAAGCTCAGTAAACCTCAGGCAGTAGAAACACACAAATAACCATATGTAGACACAGGATCATCCAACTTCGACAATTTAACAGCCCAAACACTGTGGAAGCCTTGGCTAAGAGGAAATCAAAATCAGAGTGATTTCCGAGAAGCAGAAGTGATTCACCTCTGATTTCTCAGGAGAAACAATGAAAACCAGAAGATAATGAAGTGGCCTCTTCAAAGGGAGAAGAAAAAGAAGTCTCCTTGAAGGATCAAGTGGGGCATGCAAATCCTCTACGAGGTGAAAGACAAGTGTATTTCCCAAAGTGACCAAGGTTATGAGTCACTGGTAGATATTTTCTATAGGAAATACTTAGGGGTCTTTTATTCAAGCAAAAGAAATTACTTAGATGAATAAACAGAAGAGTTGGAGTTTAAAAAGGAGCATCAGAAAGGCTGGATAAATATTATACATAAATATACGATATACGCGAGGAGGAAAAAATTGACTATATAAAGACATCTGTAATGATATCTTTTGAAATTTCAGATATGTGAACCTCTAAAATAATGAAGCAATAAGGGACTAGGAAATCCACTGACTTTAAAATCTGTAACACTGTTAGGAAGTAGTAACGGTTGAGTTCGTGTGAAGACCCTGTTATGCGGCGATTCGGGCATGGCTTATGGCAATAAGGTCTGAAATAACAGTACAGTAAAACAGAGCAAAGCATGAAACAATACATCAGAGAACAGAGAGTGGAATAATAGAAATGTATCTGAGTGAGTACACAGATCTGGAGCACCAGCAGCAGAACAGAACCTAGAGCCCCGCTCTACCACGGGGCCTTCACGAGCTGTCCCATCACCCCTAGTGCTTCAGCTATTGGCCTCACGTCAGGCGATACCAAGACTTCTTAGGAATTTACTTCTAAGCCAACGGAAGAAGGGCAACAATGTAGTGGTTAACTTCACAGACTCGAGACAGACTTCCCGAGTTCCAAACCCATTCTGTAACCTACTTTTAAACTAATGACTTGATTTCCTGTATTTAGCTTCTTCATTTAAAATGATATTAAAATTGTCTTTCTCTTTGTTTAGAAGTAATGGAGATTCTGTGTAAAATAGCAGGAGGAGGAACATCTGAGCAAGTTGGTAAACAGAATGATTAAGGGAAGGAAAAGCTAGGGCTACTCTACCCCTGCCCCACAGCTCACTGACTCCCTAACCAGCATTTGCTATGCACGCCAGTGAGTTTCTCCCATGAATGGTCACGGATGCCCACTGTCACTGCTGTAGCTGCTGTGCTCCCCCTTTATCTGCCCTGGATATCTCTTCCAGGGAAAGACATCCATGACTGCTACCATCAGTGAACCCCACTCACGAACAGGCCCCAGTGGCTCTGAACCCACAGCCACCTCAGACACCCTGATGCTCAGCATGGTCTCTGACTGGGAATTGCTCATAGGAGAGGCATTGTGAGCTTCAGGAAGGAAGAGAGAGAGAGAGAGAGAGAGAGAGAGAGAGAGAGAGAGAGAGAGAGAGAGAGAGAAAGAGAGAGAGAGAGACCCAGGATTGTGCCCCTCTCACACAAAACTGTGAGCTAAAGTAAATCCTTTCCCTAAATTGCTCTGTGAGGCATTTTCTCTGTGACACAGTCACTACTACACAGGTCAAGTAAATCATTACAAAAGCACTCACAAGCTCCCAGAGTTTAGAAAATGTCATCTCTTTTATCGTGTGATGTTCTTTCCTCTTTGGCTCCTGACATTGTAATTATGTCTGCTATCATCTCTAAAGAAGAATCTCTAATACAGAACATGGTGCATAGTATATCCTCGATAAAAATGTAGTACATTTGCCCTAACTCTATGCATGACAAGGAAAGTTTGCCTTGGAATACACATGCATGCACATATAATGTCTTATTTTCCTTGCAAACTAGAATTCTGGCTCAGCTGTTAGGGGAAGTACTTCTTTAATTAATTCTCACAGAGAAGTAATTCTGATCAAGGGGGAAACTCTGCCCTTCCTCAGACTGCCCAGCCAGCCTAAGGATGTGGCTACATACTGCCTCGGTGACGTATGTGATCAAGCACTGGCAGTCGGGGAACACTTGTGGATTCAAAGTCTTAAGTCGTAGCTCTGGATTGCTCTGTTTCTGAGTAAATTTTTACTTCTGTAGTCTCATCAAGCTTAAAATCTGTCTTTAAGGCAAAGCTGTTTACCTTCAACTTTTATGACAGAATTCCATGACTTTTAAGGCACAAAAATTCTGCCTTTGTACACTGATGGTTTCTAGCCTGGTTTTGCAGCCTTGCTGCACTCAAACCATCTAGACCCAATTAATTAGAATGTTATTTTACCATTATATCATTTGTGGATTATGAAATATTTTTGTCTGAGGTTCAGAGCACTTCTGTCTTTATATTTGTGAGTAAATTGTTTGCAATGTGAAAGTCAAATATTTAAAAAAACGTATCCCTATGGTGATGTCCTTTTCAAGGGAAAACATACTTGGGTTGTGAAGTAGTCCCACAGGAACTCCAAGATCTTACAACTCTACTTTTCACCTCCAGAGGTTATCACGTGATAGTAGTTGATGTCTGAGGGGTGTTGGCATGCAGACTGGCCACAGCCAGAGGTCACTGTGTACATACTTAGAGAGGACATGAATGCTTCATTTTTGCTTTCAGTATCAAACAGCTTTCAGAGATGTGCAAAGAAAGGCTGACGCTGAAGATTAAGACACTTTGTACATGAACGAGACAATCACCTTGTAAGAATCTTGCGTGGTGTCAAATGCCAACCAGGGTGGGCTATCTATAGGATTTCCATAATTCCAGGAGAGATTTCCAAAGTAAACAAGTGAAGACAGGCCAAAGAGTTTAGAGAAACAGGCATCATATGACAAACTCAAACATGAAGAAAACTTTAAGGATGTGGGGATATTAACTACCAGACAGAGTGGAAGCCTTCACTGGGGAATTCAAGACGCTTCTCAGCATCACGCTAAGTAGCCACGTTTCTCTTCTTCCTTTAGGTCAAAGATATCCTGTGCCAAGGCGGCTTATCGGCTGCTCCTGCCCAGGGTCAGGAATGCAAAGCTACCAGTGTGCCAGGATAATGACAGTGGGAAGGGGAAAGGAAATGCTTGGTTTTGGGTGGTCCTGGGCCCCGTGGCCAGCAGCACCGGGTGGTAGTTAGCCGTAATTTTAAAGCAGGAAGGATTTCAGTCGGAAGCCCTTCCTGGCTCCTTATTAGCTCGGTGGTGCATTTTTCTTCTTTTGTGAAATGAGGACAGTACACAGGGCCAGAGTAAGGGCTAAAGGAGATGGTGACAGTTACTCCTCTAGCACACTTCCTGGCGTTAGACCATTGTTCCAAAATAGCAGTTATTGTCCTATGGAATTAATGACCAGAGGATGGGGTCACCTTTTATTTCATTCAGTTCATGATGTGCAGCCTGATTTTTCGGAGAGTGTTGACAAGTGTTCTCAGAGACCAATGTCAATGTTTTCAAGCTGATGGGCGAGCCAGAAGGACCCAGACAGCCGACTTCTAAGCTATAAAGTAAGGAAAAGGGCTATGTAGGCCAAGAACTGCCCAGCACCAACGGCTGTGGGTCTGGCTTGCACAATGGCTGATGTTGACTCTTTGATTCATTGCTATGGGGAATGACTACTTCAAGAAGGACCAGACTTGAGTGATGGCAGAAAAAAATGAGAATTCAGGGATAAGTCACAGAGTAATCACAGACCCCAGGGGACTTCAGCTTCTGGCCAGACACTTGCCTTCTTTCATCAGGCAGACTGAAAGGCTATAAGTGAGGACTTAGGACTCCATTCCTAAGTAGCAAAGGGGAAAATAGAATCAGCAAATAGCCTTTCAGTGTCTGCTTTGGGCAGGGGCAGGAAAACAATAAAACGTGGATTTAATGTTGCAATTGTTTCATGTTCATCCTTTGGGAAAAGTTCTGGCCAAAGTTTTCTCCAGATATGCCACAAGTAGCTGACAACAACCAAATGGGACAGAGGGTTCTCGGTAGGCTGGAGAAAACTCACCCTCGGCATAGTCCATTGTTTTCTTGTTAGTGATTGTTTCCTTAATTTATTGTGAGCTAAGTGTTTTTACACAGAAGCATGCCAACTCAGACATGTGCAGTTCTTTATCATTTTACATGACTGAACCATCCCATACATATATACTGTGTCCACACAATATTCACTATCTGTCCTCAAAGAACCAGACTAAAACTACGTTCTGCTTTTTGTATGAAATACGCAAACTTTCTTCTCCTCAAGAATCAGGATTCGAAAGATAATTGATCCATGCAACCAAGCCAGCTGCGCTTTTATCTTAGAGGACTGCTTACTAGAAAACTTCAGGGTGACATGCCTCTTACTAGAAGTGCATATGAATCCCCTCTATACATATATGCACATGTATGTGTCTAGCTAGAAGGGAATACCAATGTAACCTTATTAGCATAAGTAATGGTATTACAAAAGACTCAGTTCCTCATAGCATCCTCTTGCTACGCTGTTCGTACGTTGCCTTTCGAGTGAAGATGATGCAGACTGAGATGAACGATTCACATGTCTGCCTCAGGAGATAATAACTGGTGGCATTCGTCTAGGATGCTGGGACTCACAGTTTAATTGTAGGTGTCACTGTCATAGCAAACGTGGGAGTGTGAGACAGAGCGTGAGGACATCATGTGCTAATTAACTCTTCATCCCCGTGGCAGGGTACTGAGTCAGTCAGCTCTCAGTGAGGAAGGATTTATTTTGGCTCCTGGTTGCAGAGGTCTTAGCTCATGGTTGAACTCACCTCTTGTGTTTTGGCAGCACCTCATGGTAGAAAGTAAATGATGGAGCAAGCTGCTCAGCTTGTGGCATCCAGAAAAGGAAGGGCCAGGGCCAGAGCCCCTATATACACCCATGTAGGACATCTGCAGTTACCTAGCTCCTTCCCCTTATGCTCCATCTCCAGAGTACCCATCACATCCCAATAATGCCTCAGGCTGGCAAACAAAGCCTTTAGGGGCTCCTTATATCTGAACAAAAATATCTTAGAATATGACAGATACATGAACTTCTAGGAACGTACCACAAACTAGGAGGTCTTAAAAACAACAGAAGCACATCCTCTCCCATTTCTGGGGAACAGGAGTTAGAGGCCAGGTTTGAAAAAGGCCATGTGGAGGTTGACAGGAAGATATATCTCATGCTTCTCTTCCCTCTTTGGTGCCCTTTGCTTTTCTCCTCTATGAACACCTGGTGTTGGATTTATGGTCCAACCTGATCCTCGATGACCTCATCTCAAGATGTTTTATTTATTTCTACGTAGATAAGAGATGTGTGTGCACGTGTGTACACGTGGATGAAGGTGCACGTGAGTGTGTGCACACACAATTGGGATAATTCCATCATTTTATTAGTCTCACGTATTCTTTAATTCTTGGTTCCTCCTTCGTTCCTTCTTTCAGAATAACCAAACATATTTCAGTAACATTTAACCTCGTTTATTATCTGTTGATAGAGAGCTTTTCGGATTGTGTGTATATTTTCATGTTTTCTCCCTTCATTTAATAGTCTATGTTAAATTGATATAGACAACCTTAACCTGATGTGACATCACCTTAAAATGATGCAGATCTCTCGCTCTTCATATTACTGTCCTGTCTCGCTGCAATTCACTACTATTATTTTGGGTTTAGGATTCAACAATTCAACAATAGTATTTTATTTACATATCTGCTATTTCCAATGTTTTTATCTTCTACCATAATCTACGTTTCAGCTGGTATTATTCTCTTCACATTCAGAACTATAAATGGGTATTCTCTACTTTCCTTGATCTGAAACCCTCGTTAATTATTGTTAATTAAATTTTTTTTTGCAGTGATGGGTGCTGAACCCAGTTTTTTTTTTTTGACAGATTAAATATACCACCACTGGGGTGTACTGTCAGTCCCAAGTTTACCTTCTGAAAGACAATTTTAGGGAATTAATGTATTTTGAGTGGTACTTCTTTCCTTCCAAAATTTAAAACTAC
Source organism: Microtus ochrogaster (assembly GCF_000317375.1). Taxonomy (NCBI): domain Eukaryota; kingdom Metazoa; phylum Chordata; class Mammalia; order Rodentia; family Cricetidae; genus Microtus; species Microtus ochrogaster. Next base: position 60,087,788 of record NC_022031.1, on the reverse strand, counting down.
TGTACCATTGTCACCTACCTGGTCTCTATAATTTCTTAGGAGAAGTCCGTCATAATTCTTATCATTTTTCCTTTATAATTTTTTACCTTCAATTTCTCTTAAGGTACCTTTCTATAGCTTGAATTTGTGGTCAGTTGATTTGTGTTTTCCCTTCGTTCATCTTTGGAGTCTGTCTACCTTCCTGGCTTTTACTTTGTCATCAGTTGTCGTGAAGATTAAAACAGGTTTCTGCCTCGGTTTCTTTCCACTCTCTTTAGCTTCTAATTATACAAAAGTGTGCTTGGCATCCTCAAGCAACTCATCGAAGCTTTGCCTTTCATTTTCGCTGCTCTTCCTTTTGTGCTTTGATTGTTTAGTGTTGCTTCCGGGCTGCTTCTCAGCCTTCCAATCAGCCCATTTGTGTTTAGTTTTCAGTAACAAGGTTTTCAAATTGTTCTTTGAGGGATTGTCATCGTTTTCTGAAACTCCCCATTTCTGCAGTACCAAGCCAATGTTTTCCTTAAATTCCTTAACACTCTTGTTGAAAAGAATTTAAGGCTTTTTAGCACTGCATTTGTGTCCTGTGGGAGTCATCGTCCAAAGACTACATCTTCTTTGGACAGAAAGGTCACTTTCTTGTGTGGATGTGTGTGTGTTTTATGGTAAATAACTTCTTAGCTTAAGCTTTACTTTAAAAGACGCTTCAGGGATGCACACGCTGGTGCATGCCAGCTCCTGGAGAGGAGGAACGGGAATATTGCAAACTCAGGGTCAGCCTGGGCACTGGCGAGACCATTTCTCAAAATAAGGAAATGAAGACTAGGACCCAGGAGTGCTTCTCAGAGGTTGAGAGCTTGTCTGGCGTCCACGATTGCCTGGGTTCAGTCACTAGCATCTATGGAAAAAGATGACTTGCTATAGATGTTCTGGCTTTTGTCATTTTTCCCTTTAGAGTGTTGAGTTTTAGCAAATGTTAAATTACTGACAGATTATCTCACTTCTATAGAGGCTTGGTGCTAGGCCTTATCCAGAAAGGCGTATTTCGTTCTGCTTTTACTCAAAATGATACAGCCATTAGTTCTGGGAGATAGTTCTTATATTGAAGACAGCAGGCCTTTAAGAGAAAGCAAGACTCTTGACTTAGTAGAACCTAGCCCCACGGTCTGCTCCCCAGCACTGTACCCACAGGCTCCTCTCTGCTCTTTGCTGGTTCCTCCTTGGAGTTGCACCTAGCACAGTGCATTTGAGTCAGCCAAGAGTCCGAGGAGACTTTTTGTTCAGATGTGCACCCTCTTTTCTCCGTGACCACCTCCCTTCCAGCACACACCTCCTCCAGTGTCCTTCTCGGTCATGCTGGCCGTCCAGAGTTCAATGTTTGGCTCCTCAGGCCATACTTGCCTTTTCTGCCTCAGACCCGTTCCTAATCCCACGTGAACTGTGGCGCTCTTCAGGGAGAAGACAGGAGGAGACACACACTGAAAAGTCTTCCCAGAGATCCTGGACTCCTGGAGATAGAACCCTGCCCACGGCTCTCTACACTTAGAGCACTCACTACCCCACAAAGCCCTTGCAGATTGTGCTATCTCTTCATTCTCAAGAAGTCCCATCCTATCTATAACCTTCATTTTTTTCAGGCCAAGAGAGATGAGACTGCTGTTGGAAAGTTCGTTTTCCCTCAGTTTACTTAACTCTGTGCCATCCCAAAGAGAGCAAGTAGGAAAACCGTCTGCGGGAGGCGGCTGAACATTGTGTTTCAGCAGAAATCTGCTTCGCTGCACAAGCTCTATGAATTTGGAATTTCCAGGGACCTTGAGCCACGAAACAGCTCGTCACCATGGCAGGAGCCACGGCATTTGCCCCTAGTCATGCATTCGTCCTTACGGGCGGCCTCATCTTGCCGCCGAGAAGGGGAGCATGGAGACTCAGGTTTCCCCTCAAGCTGACTGAGTGTGATCACCCTGCTATTTCACTTCAGCCCATGGAGCTGGACTGTGCTGATTGCTATGTGTTCAACGATTACCCCCCCCCCCAGACCCCTCATTCTCTCCTCTATTTGTCATCTCTCCTAATGGACCGTGCCAGAACCTCTTGGGCGTTCACTGTCTTCTCAGAGTTTACAAGATATTCTGCTGGGTTTTCAGATGTGTCCATGTGTTGTTTTTGTTTTTGTTTTTTTTGGATTTACTTATTTACCTGTTACTATTTTATCTATTTACTTACTTACTCGTGCTACCTGTTTATTCTTTCTCAGGGAGTTTCATTTCTACCCAGGAGTTATTTGATGTGCAGAGGTATTTTGTCTACATTGATGTGTGTGTACCACGTGTGTGCAGAGGTATTTTGCCTACATTGATGTGTGTACCACGTGTGTGCAGAGGTATTTTGCCTACATTGGTGTGTGTGTACCATGTGTGTGCAGAGGTATTTTGTCTACATTGATGTGTGTGTACCACATGCATGCAGAGGTATTTTGCCTACAATGATGTGTGTGTACCATGTGTGTGCAGTGCCAGCGAAGGTCAGAAGCAGCATCAGATCCTCTAGAAATTGAGTTAAAGACAGTTGTTAACTCTCACGTAGGTGCTGGGGACTGAACCTGGGTCCTCTGCAAGAGTAACAAGATCTCTTGAAAGCCAAGCTGCCTTCCCAGCCTGCTGTTGTATTTCATCTCAGGAGCTGAGATGGCTTGGAGCTGTTTTCCTTGGGATGGTTAGTCTCAGACTATCCAATGTGGTTTACGTGACACCTCTCTGTGAAGTGTCTCCTTAATCATGTGCATTACCTGGATACTGGGAGAAAAATAAAGTTCTCGCAGCCCTTGATAATCGTAAGGTAATGTAAAAGAAGCAAATGTAAACAAACAAACAAGACAAAACCGCAGTGGGCAGCTCTTTAGCTGAGACCACAGAAGAGGAAGTTTAGGAAGCTGGGCGAGTGTGGGAAAGGAGCCACAGTGAAGACCCTTTACCAGTGAGGTCTGAGGTATTCACAGAAACAGGCTGGGAATAGAGAAAACAGGTTCAGAAGTGCCCAGCGGGAGCAACGTGGCTTCCTCTGGAGGCAGAAGACAGGGAGAGACTGGGAGAGCAAGCAGGGACCATGCAGGGTCTGGGTTTACTGGGACGAACTATTAGGGGAATGAAATGGACAGCATCATTGCATTCTGATCCCTTGAACATACTCGAACGGCTTTTCCCATCTCAAGCAGCAGTTGTTCAGGAGTTGCCCCTCCAGGAGGAGGGTGTTGCGTGGTTACACAGTATCTCTTCCTTCAGCTCTGCCTGGTGAATCTGAGAACCAGGCACGCAAACAGGACCGCTGACTGCTCTTACCCATCAGAAATGGGTTTGCCAAGCATCTTTGAGAGAGATAAAATTGTACAAGGAGCTAAAAGCCCGAAGAAACGTGCCTTCAAATGTTTCCTTACCCTTCTCATTTACTTCCAAGCTCTCATCTTCCAAATAGAAGGACTGGAAAAATCTCTCTTTGGACTGTGTGATTGCCCTAAGACACCGCGTTCAGGCTCAGCCACCTTTTGTCTGTCCGCGTTCAGGCTCAGCCACCTTTTGTCTGTTTATGCTCACATTGTCCATAAAGTCATCTGCCCTTTGCCACAACTGTGTGACTGAGCTGGACCTTTTGACTTGCTCCCTTCCCAGATGTGTGGCCTCAGACGGGATCAAGGTCCAGAATAAATGTTGTCATAGGCTCTCTCTTTGAGTCTCATCCTTTCCCTTGCTCAGAAGCTAATAAATTCTGAAACTGGTGCCAGAGCGGCTACTGAAATCAGCTTCGCAGAGCGCCCGTGTGAGCGTGGCTTCTTGCTGGTTGTTGGGATCTAGGCAGGAAAGACCCCAGAGGAAGCAAGCTCTCTGCTTAACTCCAGCTCTTCTTTCCTGACTTTCTAATATTTCTTTTCATCCTTTCCTCTTCTAGTCTGTCCTTTTTCCCTCTCCACTTCCTGCACCCTTCCTCTCTCTCTCTCTCTCTCTCTCTCTCTCTCTCTCTCTCTCTCTCTCTCTCTCGTTACTTTGAAGTGGTACATGTCAAGAGGATTCTTTTATTTAAACTAATTTCAATGCTCATGGTGTGCAAAGCTATCATTATTATGGGGAAAAGGAAAACAAACAAACACACACACACACACACACACACACAGAGCAAAGAGATCTGGAGTTGGCCTCTCTGTTCCCAGCTTCCCCCCTGGGAAGCACTAAGTCAGTGCGCATCTGTGTGACTGGAGACTGATGCTCCTGGAGTGGGGAGGGTACCACATGATTTTAGCCTGGTGCTGTGAGAGTTATCCAGCAACATTCTGCAAATTCTGATTCCATCCTCCCTGCACTTTAGTGTCACTTCTGTCTAGCCATTAAAATCATGAATGAGGGGTCACCTTCAAATGGCAAGGTGTTTCTAAGTGTATTGCATTTTCTACATTTTGTTTTGTCTATTTTTATTCCATGGGCATTGGCGTTTTGCTCGCATGTATCTCTGTGTGAGGGTGTCAGATGCCCTGGAACAGGAATTAGACAGAAATGAGCTGCCACGTGGTGATGGGAATTGACATCCCATCCTCTGGAAGAGCAGCCTTAACTGCTGAATCATCCCTCCAGACTCCTAAGTTTTATTTTATATTCATTTTTAATATTGTATAAATCATAATAAGTGGCTTCAATGTTCACAATAAAGTTTCTTTTCTCACTGTGAAATCTAATGGGAATTTTCTTATAGTAAAATTTCATAAAATACATCTTGTCTCTCCTTGCAAGTGTATTTCTTAAAATTTTGACTATGACTAAAACATTTTACAACATAAAACATTACTAATATTTAAAGTGTATTTAAAGCATTGCAGTATGCATTCAATAATGAGCAGAGGGTCCACCTCTTCCACATGTCGAGACAGGGCCCCTCGTTTCCACTGTGGTGCTGTGTACTCAGGGATAGTTGTCCCACAAGCTTCTGGCTAATTATCCTGTCTCTGTAGAACTAATTATTAAATATGTATAAATTTTATTTGTATTAACATCCCCAAAATTGGAATTTAGAGTTCAGGGGGAATGCTAGATTTTTTTTATTCATGTTTAAAAATGTTTTTATTTTTCAAAATAGTCTGTTGGAGTTTAGGTGACTTACCAATCTTCTCAAAGTGACAATATTCAGTTTGTATAAATAAAATTTAAGTGACATATATTTAATTAGAACTTAATAATTCAGATTCAGTAGGCAATATGTGTATAACATAAGCACTCATAAATGTTAACTGGTATTATTGTTATTATTATAGAAAACCCAAGCTGATATTCCCTTCATGGGCCCTATTTTCAGAGTTGGATGGGTTGTGCCAAAACTAATCATTTAAAATGGCTTTTAGGACCACCCTTATCGTTCATTGTCAACCTGCTCGTTTAAAATACGTCAACAATGGAAATTTAAAAACTGTAAAAGCTTGCCAATTTTATTCCCTGAGAGGGCTGTTTGCTCTAAGGTATTCAGCAAAATCATTGGTTACAATTGCAGGCTAGCCACAAATGACCCGGAACCAGACTCAGAGCCTTGTCTCCTTCTGCCTCTCTGATTCCTGCCTCTGGCCTTCATCTCTCTTACTGCAACCTAGAAGATTTTTACAACGCTTTCTTGAAGCAAATCCTTGGGCATCAGCGATGGCGGCAATGACACTTTCTGTTGCAGTTTGATCTGCAGTGTCTCTCAAAAGTTTACATACTGAAGACTTAGTTTTTGCTGATGGGGCTATTTCCAGGTGGAGGATACCTTAGGGAAGAGAAGCTGGTTGGATAACAGGTTATTTGGAGAGCATTCTCCAGAGAGGTCTTTGGGACCCAGCTCCTTCCTTCCCCCCTCCTTCCACCCACGCTCCTGCCATTGTGCTCAATGGCTGTCAAACAATGGAGTCGCCTGATCATGAACTGGACCCTCTGAAACTAGGAATCAAGCTCAATATTTCTGTTTACGTGATTTATCCTGGGGAATTTAGTCATTGCAGTGGATATCTGATTAAGGCATTCCGGAATGAAGTGGAGAAACTGCTGTTGGGACCTCCTGGGATTCCTGCTTAATAGGTGCATAGTGTGCAAAGTATTACCAAGGCATTGATGACATGAGAAACCCAAGCTCTTCAGAATGAAAAGGTGTGGTCTTTCCAGACAGCGGAAGGAGGAGTGCGGGGGAGGGGGAAGCTGGGCCCATGAGCTGTCCTGGTTGCTATTCTCTGTGGCCCTATCTGGTCCCCCATCTCCCTCTTTTCAGGGCCCCAAATAGCACTGGGCTAAATGTTTCACCGCTTTCTTAAGTGGTGGTGGTGTTCTGCAGAGGCAGCGTTAATTAAAGCTTACACGTGGTGAGTAGGAAAGAGAAGGACGTTTAAACTCACTGAGTCAGACCCTTCAAGGGGGGGGGTGGGACTCAACAGTGTCTTTCTGACACCAGCAAGAGGAGGTGCAAAAAGCCATTTGGTTTGCGCTCCACTAATTCAGGCCAGAGAGGAGGTGATGCAGAGGCCCAAGGCGGGTGAGTTAAGGACAGGCCTTCCGACTTAACCCTCAATGTGCTCCGTTTTTTTAGCTCAGGCCAGGCAGCTGCTGACATTATTTTAGCATCTACTTTGTGAGCGATCATGCTGTAGGCATGGGCAGGAGGGCGGGGAGGGCGGGGAGGGCTGGGAGCCCAGGGAGCAGGGGTCAAGTCTTTCTGCTGCAGAGCGGCTCTGGCTCTGTGTGAGTCTTTTCCCTCACATCTCACCGAAACTCGCCACCTGTAAAAGCAGACAACCTAACGCTAAAGAGCACAGCACTTAGACATGCCTTTTCCCCTCCACCGCTCTCTAGTGTAAAGACTGTTAGAAAAATATTTCAAACTGCCTTTTTTTTTTTTTTTGGTTGTTTTCTTTGTGTTAACCCTTCGTTCGACCGTCCTCACGATTTTCCCACAAACTTTCCTTTCTGTAACCAGAGATGTTTTGGAGAAACTGTGTATTCTGTCTGCGAACAGAGGGAAGCAGCCGGAGCTACCCCAAGGGAGCCGCGCTAGGGCTCTGCGAGCGTCGCTGCACCTGTCCTCGCGCACGTGATGGCCACAGCTTTGGAAACTGGACAAGCCTGGCTGTTTTGGAGAGACTCTTACTCATTCGCCTTTGAATGAAACAGCCATGAAATATGGACCAGCTCCAAACATAATGTTTTGCATAGCCGACACCCAAAAGAAGAAGGGATGTGGTCGAGATCAGGATCCTTATTTCTGGCCCCATTACTTATATGACCTTGGCTCTTCGTTAGGCTTCAGGGCCTCCGTTTGCACTCACAAAAGCCTACGTGCTTCGCCATTTGGAAGATGGCATCCGTTACTCAGATGACTCATAGTCAGGTATCATGGCCCCTCGACTGGAGGGGGGCTAGGCCTGTGAGTTTCTCCATACCTTGGTTTAGCACGTTGAAAGCAAGCCATTAGCTTTACTTGTTTCTAGATTGGATATGGGACCTCAGGGGTATTTGTTGCTATCATCTGTGCTCCAGTTACTGCATGTGGTGCCCCAGGAATGGACGTCAGAGTCCCACTCCCATGAACCTTACACTTAGGGACCCAACAATGCATCATGAACACGTGCACAGATATCCATGTGTCAAGTGCACTGGAATGTTTAGCAAGGAGATTGGAGGAGGAAGACTACTGATTCTTATGAAGAGACTAACAGCAATCTGGGGAAATGTCAAGGGTCTGTCTGAGAAGTTGAACACGACTTTTCAAGGAAGAGCTAATTCCTAGAAGATAAAGGGCAGAGGCTGGTTTCATATAGACCAGAGAAGTGAGCCAACCCTGAAAGTCCCTGCCTGCTGTATCTCCTGCCACACTCTCCTCATCCCTTATAGATTACTCCTGGAGGAGGGGGGAGTGGCAGTGGAGAACAGGAGGTCAGAGCTGAGAACAAGGTGGGAGATCTAGGTGGCACGCAGCAGTTTGTACACTAAAGAGAGGCCTCAGCAGGGAAACAGGTGGTAGCATAGATCACATAGGATGGGTCTGCATCAAAGAGGATTCAGGCAAGATGCTGAAGGACATGGATTTCTTTCTTCCTTTTCTTCCCTTCTCTTCTCTTTTCTCTCTTCCTTATGTTCTCTTCTCTCTCCCCTTTCCTTACCCTCTTCATCCACTACATTCAAATAGTCAACAAACCTTTATTCAACGCCTGCTGTGTCCCGGTCACTGTGCCAGGAATTCAGGACACCTAGGGAAAACATGAGCTTGACTTTTCTGAAGCTAAACAGTTTGGTGGGGGTGGAAGCAGCTCCTCACATTCCCTCCCGGGGCAGCGGGACAGACAGGAGTCCAGGGCAGGGGCCACATGGGTTACCTGACCACACACACACTTGTAATCAGGTATCAATGTCGAGTCTGAAACCACCCTGATCTAGACTTTCTCTGCCTCCTTTTATGTTTTCGTGCAGTGGGAGACACCTCCTTCATCACTTTTCATCTGATCGCGTGAATTTCATTTTCACACCAAAAGAAGCTGGCTTGTTATATAAAAGGGTGTGATTGTTGAATTAATATTGCACAAGAAACCATCTCTTCATATTGTTGGTAAACTTGTAAGTTTTTGAGACAGGATCCTTCAGCGAACCAGGAGAGAAGGTTCGGCTAGGCTGGCTGTCCAGCAAGCCCAAGGGATCCTCTCTGAACCCCAATTCTGCAGTAGCCAGACCTTTAAACCTTGCCTGCATAGCAAGGGCTTTACAGACTCTGCCACAGCCTAGCCCCTAGAGATCAGAGTTATGTTGCCTCCCTCTGTAAGAAAACACAGTGGTTAAAGTGTTCTTAAGTCAGGCCAAACGTAGGCTGAATCTTGATTCCATTATCTGATAGCCGAGTCACCTTGGAAAGTTTGCTTGGATTTCCCCCCAGCCTTAATATATCCATCTGCGAAATGGTAATAGTAATGAGGTCTAGCTCAGTGTTGTTACAGACAGGAGATAAGAGGATGAAATGTTCGGTGCATAGTTAACACTTATGAAGCGACCGTTACAAACGACCAGATACCAAATCCACAAGCGCAGCGTTTCTGTGCATCTCTCTTTCCCCTCGGCATATTTGACTACTTTCCATGACTCCGTAAACTTATTCTGTGTCCCCATGGTCTTGAACACAGCCTTGTAGAACAGTTATCCAGGGGAAAACACCCGAGGTGAAAGTAGAAAACCACAATATGCATAATGTTAGAGCAGCTGATTATAAATCAATATCAATTACAGAACTCTCATAGGCAGCAGTGCTTTGGGAAAGGCTATCGGTTTTCTCAAAGGTGAAACTCTGGTTAGGTTTGTTGGCACAAGCCTTTAGTCTCAACACTCAGAGGGCAGAAACAGTAGATTTAGAGGCCAGTCTGGTCCACTTAGTGAGTACAAGGACAGCGAGGAGCTACACAGTGAGACTCTGTCTCAGTGACAGAGAGAGAGAGAGAGAGAGAGAGAGAGAGAGAGAGAGAGAGAGAGAGAGAGAGAGGAAGAAGATAAAAGAATAAAACTCAGAAAAATTAAAAATTACTCTATAGACATTAAAAGGTGTCAGATTCTCAAAGAAGAATAAGACTAATTTAAGGACAGATACCCTCAAAATTTCACGGAGACTTAAAAATTTCGCATCACTTATTTGGGTATTGCTAAACAACAACAAAATGGCATGATCGATTTTCAATAGCAACTGTATTTCTTGACATTAACTGATTTTAGTTGCTTAACAGTAGCTGGCAATTGAGCTCTGATAAAGGCACATGCAATGCCTTGTGTGGACGGGCAAAGCGCAGGGGGTGTTGATACTGACGGTGCTGATGCTGATATTGATAGTGTTGCTGCTGATACTGATAGTGCATCCCGTGTTCCCTTCCTAAGCACCACGATGTTAATTCAGAGACAGCTGCAGCTTCAGCGCTGCCTAAGATAAAACACGTAAATCTGGTTACCCTAATTTCTTGAGGTTTTATTTCTCTACTACTTATCTGTTCATTCCGTATTCTACAGACTTACCCCTTTAAGGTAAGGGACTATAGTATCTGTGTGCCACTGAAATGTAGGATTAATTTAATTCAGAAAAACACACAAGTGTGTTATAAGTAGATCTTTGATCTGTACAGATGGAGCAAAGTGGTTACTCAAGAACAACGAGTTGGGTGTCCAGTGGAGAGAAGCTGGGAGTGAAAGGGGCAGATTTGGGGTGCTTCTAGATGTGCAAGGCATGCAACATCCAAAGGCCATCCTGTGGAGTTTTAACTCAGGAGTCCTTAAAGCTAAAAGGACAACCCATAGTGGTCTGAACTGTAGGGAAAGGGAGTGATTCTTGTTTAGTACCCTGTCGTAGCCTCAGGGCTCTAGGTGAAACTAATGGCTGTCACGGCTGAACAAATGACCGTTGCCAAATGGGTATACTGGGAAGAACCATGTCATCATATTGCTCAACTCTGGGGAAATAAGTACCCATTGCCACTTTGGTTCCCCTATTAGATGCATCCAAGCTCCCCGATTTCCTGTCTCTGAAGTTTCCCACTAGGAATATAAGAAGACATCTTTGAAATACCACCACAGCTGATCAGACCATGGAGGAATGATCAATTAAAACCATGCCTGCAACTGATTCTTTAGGATTTTTTCTTTGACATTAAAGAATTCAACTAATTGGTTGATGGATATGCAGATTTATAAAACTGTAGTCTGATAACTCTTTTTAACCCTGCAATTTAATCTGTAGTAACAGGTACACAGTTATTTTTAGAGCATGCACCTCAATAAAACACAATGGTGCCTTAAACAGAGAGCTGATTTTAAAGTTGTCTTTGCTGGGGAGAAGTAAAGGGCTTGGCAAACACTTCCATATATAGTTTTAAACACACTCAACCTCTGCAAGTAGCCTCTCCCCTACCTTGATTCCATAGTGGCTTTGGAAGGAATTTAAATCTGATACCAAATCACAGTATTAAATTTCCCAAGTCCCCAAATTCACCTTTAAATTCCTTTCATCCTTCTCTGTTGGATTACGACTTCCATCCAAAAGTTCCTCCACAGTTCTGTGGTCCCAGAACCAAGAGGATTCCTCTTTACCTTGGACTAAACTTCTGACCAATAAACAAGATCAGCTTAGACATCTTCTTCATTCACGCTGTTGTACTTAGTCTGAGAAGTAAAGGCCCACTTTTCCTTGGATTATAAAGGAAACATTTTCTTAAAAACAAAAAAAAGTCAGAGAATAGTGGGTAATTGAACTGCAGGCCTTCGTTGCAGACACAAAGACAAACACTACAAATTGGGGCTGAGGGCTAGGTGGAGAACAGTTCATGAATTTTGCTTAAAAAATTGCCAAAAATTGACGGGCATGCCTTTTAAGTGAAGTTTTACCTTCATTTAGGCTCAGCTGTGGTAATAAGATATTTTGGAGCACCGAGGAATTTTATTTTCTGCTAGACAAAACAGTGAACACAAATGTTTTATTTGTTAAACGCTGGGCTCTCAGGATGCTCCAGGAGGATACTGGGGTCAGCCTGGGGATGTCTTGACGAAGTCAGAGCTCTCTACATTGTGGGGCACCTAAATGTTTTTCTACAGTCTACTGTCTTGTGGTTTTTGTTTTTGCTATTGTTTTGCTGTCTTGTTTTTTTTTTTGTTGTTGTTGTTTTGAGACAGTATTCTGCAATGCATCCCTGAATGGCCTAGGACATGCTAGATCAAGCCAGCATTACACTTGTGGTATTTCTCTTGCACTTTCCCCCAGGATTCTGGAATCAATAGGCATGCATCATGTCTTTCTAATGGCATTTTCTTTTCAATGTTCTTCTTTCTGTTTTCTTGTGACAGGCTCCATTCTGTAACCTAGGCTAGCCCAGGAACTCATTGCAATCCTTCTGCCCTATCCTCCCTTTGGCTAGAATTGCAGGCCTCAAACACCATAACCAGCTTATGTTGTGTTTTTTTGTTTTTGTTTTTGTTTTGTCTTGTTGTTTTATTTTCGGAGACAGGGTTTCTCTGTGTAGCCCTGGCTGTCCTGGAACTCGCTTTGTAGAACAGGCTGACATTGAACTCGGTGAAATCTACGAACTACATAGTGCTTACAAGTTCACTCTGGGCTAATAGTGAAAAACTGCCTTGATAGCAGCAATGCTCAGGTTCAAATATACGTGATGTGTAATAATGATACGGCTAGTGGTTTGCTGGAGCGGTCTAGTTCAGAGCCACCTGCTCACCAGTCCATCCCATAGTTTCACAGGCAACAGCCTCTAACTAGCACAGAAGGAGACCATCTGAGGAGGGGCTGGTAAGATGGCAGGTGACCCAGGTGGCACATCTTCTGCTTGTGTGCTTTCAATTACGTATGCTCAGTTTTTAGCTTGGGAAACTAATTTAAAATGGAATAAATAAATATAGCCACATTTGCGCCATGACTTGAGAAGGGGCTCTCTCGCCACCTGATCGTTCCTTTCCTGTTCCTTCTCCCACTGACCTCCACAGCAGCATGTCTGACCAACATCACCATGGGGCGAGCCATCTTCCCTTGGCTGAAAACCAACTGCCCACATGCAAACTTACCTCCAGGAAAACACTGCCCAAACTTCTGGATGTCAGAGGTTTGCTGTGCAAGCAAAGGAAACAGACAGGTTACTGGGTTAGCAGATTGAAATGAAGCAAATTAGTTCTGAGAATTTATTATTAGCTACCAAAGATATTGCAAAGCCAGGAGGAAGGTCCACACTTTACAAGCAGTGCCTACTACCACAGAAGCAATCCTGTGGTGGGAGAGAAATTGCTTCTGAATTCCTGGGTTCTAAAAGTCTCCATAAAAGGTGTTTCCAAAATCCTTTCACTCTTTGGAAAGTCCAGATTAGGTAGTGGGAAGAAATATAAGTCTGAAATAATATTTACAGGAGAATTGGTCATGACAATGGCCCTGACTTCTCTGTCAGAGTCAGTGCTAAATTATCTCCCAGGTCTGTTTGTGCTCCTTCTACCCACGCTGCCACTGTTGGTGGGGATTCTCTAGGAGAAATCGTTCTCACACAGTCAGTGTGTAATTCCATCCATGAAGAATCCTACTCCCTGCAGAAGCTTGGCTTCGCCCGTGCTAGAGAGACACTGATGATACTTCAGATTGTACTTTCTCTTGATTGAAAGCAGAAGGGGGCCCGTCCTTCTCGGCTTTCTTACTCATGGCCAGTGTTGATCCATTTCCTGTCCCCCTCTGTTAATTAAGACCAGGACGGACACAGATCAGAACGAGGGACCCTGCATTTCGCCACCTCCTTGGGGGCAGTGGTGATGGGGGTAAGTGTTTGCAGACTGTAGGTCCCTGTTCGGGCTACTGGAGGGTGACTTTTCTATTCCTGGCTAACCAGTTCCAGGTCAGAAAAGGAGCCACTGTACATGGGCCCTGTTCAGTATTGTGTTTTCCCTCTTTTCTTTTGAAACACTGACCACCCAACCATTTTCGCTCCCAGCTTAAAAAGAAATAGGGAATGTCTCATCTGGGTTTCACATGAGAGGCCATTGTCCCTTTGTTCTGCTAAAATCAATCAGAATCTTACCCAGATAGGGGTTTCAGGTTACCACAAGGAATGTGTTTGCAGAGGTGTTTGCACTGAAATTAAAAAAAAAAAAAAATCAAACGTGATAATCATGACAAGGAGAGCCAATAATTATAAGCACTTCCTTTTGTAATCACAGAGAAGTAAAAATACAAGGGGCATATCAACTTCAAGAAAAGAAAATAAATTGAATTTTGTCTGGTTGTGCTAAGCCACCTGGTCGAGACCTACAGTTATGCTACTTTTGGTTGCTGCTGCATTTTGACATCTTTGTCACCCGGATTGAATCTGCTGCACTGTTTTCCTAAAAGTGCAGCTAGATTTGTCAATCTTTTTTCTTTAAATTCAAACACTCTGGGAGACACATAGCTGAAACTGCTGTATTATATGTGACAATCAAGAGCCTTGAAATGTGGGCACATTTCCACCTTGTCTGCCAGTCAGGGAGTTGGAGGTTGCTCTCAGGGACTGACAAGCATATTGCCTGTGCCAACTCAGGATGTGATTGCTTGATTCTTTTGACATTAAGAGAGCTCCATTAGATCCTGACAGGTGGTCAGGATATGCAAACCTTCTTCTGCTCCTTCTTTGTAACTATGAGGTCACCTGGGGAGTGGCTGCCTTCAGGTCTAGAGTAGCTTCACTACCTAAACAACAGAATGCTAATGATTTGATGTCTCAAAGTGTTAAAGTGATTTACTGAGTTATCATTTGTATCATGTTAATAAAGTCTTTTGCTACCTCCCTCCTCCCCCTTTACATTGGGTAAAAAAGCCATGGAAAAATAAATGCGGGAGATTTCAGAATTCACTAGAATGCCCCCCAGTACTGTTTTATGGTTTCTGTCTTATTATTTTTCATGCATCTTCATATTCTTTTCTAATATTTCTAAATTCCCACACCCCACCCTGGCAAGAGATATTTTTATTGAGGTTGGTCCTCCACAGTGGTCATGGAATCTAGTTCCAAGGAAAACCCAAGATTCAATAAAAATGAGATCCCATGGGCCAGGGCAGGCTCCTTCAATAGTCATGTGACATGCAACTGTAATCCAGACTACACTAAAGATGCACATGGCCGCTGCTTCAGGAAGCAAAGAAGAAAACAATTCAAACTTAGGTTCTGCTCCATTCCACATTCTTGTGGGGCTCTATTTTTCTCTGAATGGGAAGCAGATCAAACTGCTTTCACCCATCAACTCAGAACAACCCACTAGCTGTTCCCCTTGACACTTCCCCCCACACTTTAGAGAGGCAGGGAGATTTCCTAAGGGAGAGCCGTTTGCATGCCAAGTTAGGGTGCTCTGAAGTTCTGCTAGGACCCCTCTTCAGGCTTCATTTCTGGAATATGCAGGACCATTTGGCATTTCCCTTGTCTGCTTTGGCAGCTCAACTCTTGTTACCCTTATGGTGGCCTTGGGCAGGCGACCACACTGTTGAAAGTTCACTAGTGCAACCCATGTACGTAAGCCTGGCAGCGCCGCAGAGAGGACAGCTGAAAATGAGTGGTGCGTTCTGAGGGTCTGGTAGCTGGGAGACATGAATGTTTTCCATCATTCAGGATCATAGGCAACAGGTGGACTGGCGGACTGATGGGTTCAAGGTGAGGCCCAGGAAGACACCGTAGGCCCAGGGGAGAGGCCCATGAATTTCAGAGCTCTTCACTGCACAAGGTGATGGTAGGAAACAATCGAGCAGTCCTGTTTTCTCTAAGTATCTTCTCAGGCAATAGTGTTCCCACGCTTAGCAGGGATGGGACTGTTGATATCTGCTCTGTTCCCCAGCAGGAGCTGCATCACAACCCATAGTGAAATCCCTCATTCAACTGACAGAGATTCCTTTTCCTTTATAAGGCCAGTGGGTCGGTGTCACTATGGAAGAATTCCTGAAGGAGAGCCTGAAAAGAGACTGAAAGAGACATCCTGTAGTCAGCTGGCTGTGTCCTTTGAATTGTTTCTTTTAATCTTCATACTTCATCTGTCGGGTGGTGGATTATTCTGGAATTTCCAGAAGAGATACTCTATCCCATGGGGTAGAATACATTGTGCCAATTCTCACATGTGCATTTGATTCCCCATCCCAAATCTAAACCCTCTCTTCCAGAAGGGGGTCTCTGCCCTGACCTTTCTCTTCATTTTTGCATTCTGACCACCTATTCTTAAGAACTCTCCAGGGAGCCAAGATGGAGACTCTTCTGTTTCTCTGCTTCTGAACTGTGTGTGCATCTGGGGTTAGTCTGGGCTTTCCCAGTCACCCTGCATGTATGAACCCCTCTCTTCCAACTCTTCCCTACCCATCTAACACCTTTAGCCATCCCTTCTGATGACACGCAGAAGAACAAGTGGTTAGCCCAATCTTTAATTAGCACGTAGTGGGGGAAATAAGTAGGGGGCCTTGCAAGCATGAAGTTCACAGTGATGGCGAAGGCTAGCAGTTATTCTGATGGGCAGATGTGACAGAGGTTATCTTGGTATTTTGTGGAACTCCTAACAGTGTGTGTGTGTGTGTGTGTGTGTGTGTGTGTCTGGCTCTTTTGCCTGCTCTTGGGACTCTTTTCCTCCTAATGGGTTGCCTTGTCCAGGCTGGATACAAGGGCTTTTGTCTTGTTTTATTGTATTTTGCTTTGTTGTGTTTGGTTGCTGTTTCTTGGAGGGCTGTTCTTTTCTGAAAGGAGATAGAAGGGGAGTGAATCTGGGGGAAAAGGGAGATGGGGGGACCTGGGAGGAGTAGAGGGAGGAGAAACTATCATCAGGGTGTACTGTATGAGAAAAGAGTTGATTTTCAATTTAAAAAACAAAATGAAGCATCACTGTTAATAGATGTTCTTTGCCTGAGTCAGAAGCACTAGCCCCTTACCCTCCTATCCCATCTATAATAGGGTTCCTGGTCCTGCCAGTGTCCCTTACTCTCCTATAAGAGAGGTGTTGGTCCCTGACAGTCAATGTCCCCTACCCTTCTATCCCATCTGTAACAGGGGTGCAGGTCCCTTCCAGGCAGTGTCCCTTACTCTCCTATAAGAGAGGTGCTGGTCCCTGACAGTCAATGTCCCCTACTCTCCTATCCCATCTATAATAGGGGTGCAGGTCCCTGCCAGGCAGCGTCCCTTACTCTCCTATAATAGAGGCACTGGTCCCTGCCAGTCAATGTCCCCTACTCTCCTATCCTATCTATAACAGGGGTCCTGGTCCCTGCCAAGCTGTGTCCCCTACCTTTCTATCCCATCTATAACAGGGTGCTGGTCCTTGCTAGGCAACATCGCTGGAGAATTATAAAACACACACAGTAGAAGCTCAGTTTGCGATCATTTCTCAACCCCTTGTGTTCCTCGGAACACAGGTCCAGGACTACAGTGAAATGAGGTCCTAAAAGGTCATAAAGATGATCTAAACACATCCCCCCCCCCATTTTCTTCCCATTAGGGGTTTCTAGAAATATCCGCCACTAACAGAGACTTGACGACAACACCTTTTTGTTCCAGCAGAGGCTTGACAAAGTTGGTCTTTGAAGCAAATCCCAGGCCCCTGTTTTCTCATAAGGCTTTTTGGATTGCCCAGCGACAATAGGAAATTCACCCAAGAAATCGGAGCTGAATGTGTCTCAAGCGGGTTCCCCCACTAATTTCTTCTTGTGCTATTTACTAAAAGTGATACAGCTGGGTAGAAATCAAGGAGGAACCTACTTCTAAAAAGTAACCAAAGCTGGCCGCCCACCCTTCCAGGCCCTGAGCCTGGTCTTCCCAGGGGACGCCAAATGCAGTCAGGTGTGAGGCTTGGACATGTAGGGGTACCCAAATATTTTCTTGGAAAGTAATCTCGGCTTATTAGAGTTTCGTGTCTCAATTCAGAGTATAGATTCGTGAACGGGTTTGCTGACAGATTGACCTGGTCTGCGTGTTCCCATTCTGCAGAGATCGATCGATCTTTATCATGAGGATTTGTTGACTGACGGGCTTTCACGGTTCTAATGTGCTGTTTGATACTTTTAAAAGACATATGCCCCTTTGTATAACGGAGTTATCTGATGGAAGAGCAAGCGAAGCTTGGGTTTTCAGAAGCACCGCAGCGCTGGGCTCCTCAGATGCCTGCCAGGGAATTTTGTTTTTATTTGCCTGCGAGGGAAACCTGACAACTCCTGCTGAAGTTGTTTTTGAATATTCAAGTTTCTAGATCATATATGGCCCTTGTAGGCCTAAGGGCCCAAACCAAATTAAGATTGTGTTTCCTCAGGTAAGTACTTCCAGACACTCTATCCTACTGTCTTTCCAGCCCCTCCTCCTCATTCCTGTACCGTGTAACACGAGATGTGCACAATATTCCACATAAAAAGCCATTTCTGCAGCATCTTGTCATCGTTTCTCGGACGCCACTTTGAAGCCGTGTTGAGTTCTGAACCCAGAGCCCGACAGCAACGGCTCAAATGCACCACATGGTATTATTTACCCAGATGGGGTTAATTGTTAAATCAAAGAATGGTCCCTTTCAGGTGACTTTTTTTTGTAATCTCTCTCACACTGGTTATGGAAGACAGGGAAGTCCATGATAAATATCAAACTTTCTAATCAGAAGCGAGTCCAGTTGTATTGGAAATCTTGAACTTAATCCAGAATCAGGAAATGTAGCCACTTGTGTTACTGTTACTGAAGGGAAGAAAATGACCTTTTGATTGTAGCTTACATACACTATTGTGCTGGGGAGCTGCGAGGAAGGGAGAGGGGATGCCAGCCTGGAATGAATTCTTCTGTGAACAGAAAGGCTCCAACCTGAGGAGATGAAACCACGGTCCTTCCCATTTCCCAGGGACTTTTACTCAGAGTGAAGCCCGCCATGTTAATTTAAGCTTTATCGTGGCACCCTTAGATTTCCGAGGGAGTCAATGGCTCTCTGCTGGCTTTATTGATGGGTTGAGATGCAGCCAGAGACACAACGTGGAAGGAAGGAATTCTGTAAGCCTAAAGTGGAGGGGTTGACAGAGTTTCATATTCAATCGTACACATTTACTCATATTCCTGGATATGCCCACTTTACTGCCCAGAATGAGAACATTATTCTAGTAACTACAAATTTGCTCAGGCTCCCCCCCCCCCCAGAGGCAGCCTCTCCTGCGGTTTCTATCACTAGAAATCGATGTCATCCATTTTTAAGCTTTATATAGTATAACCACACAATACACACTCCTGTCTGGCTGCCTTATTTTAACCAGAGCGAAGACGTGGAGTGTTTACTCCTATTACTGCATGAAACATACCCTTCTTATTGTAGACATTATCTTATTTTGGAGAATAGTTGTTAACATGCAATGGATTGCCAAAGAAGGGCTCTGAAAACAATGACATATAAAAAGCAAACACATACACAAACACACACACACACACACACACTCCTCTTTTATTTTTACTATGATAATATCACACAAAGAAATGCCAGGGATGATTTCTATGCCTGCATACATCTAAAAACTGAATATTTATTTATTTACATTTGTGCATATCTGTATAATATATTTGCATTTAAAATATTATCAAAGTGATTTCCAATTAAAGTCAAATTTAGAACTAATCAGCAGATGTTATAGGGCTGACTACCTATAGAAAAAATCTCTTCTAGACCTAACCAAAATGACAGGACCAAACTTTGAATATGACCTGCCTACCAAGAAAGGTGTATATAGAGAGAACGCCAAAGGAAGATACGCTGAAGCCCACAGCAGTTCTGAACAAATATAGCATGCATATGGGGGATGGTGCATTGCAGGAGATGGAGCTTCAAAGGAGTGCTGTGTTAGGGCACATGAGTGTTACACCGAAAAGGCTGGCAGTCTACCTTAGTGATGGAAGAAGTCCTAGCTGTAAGATAGGAAGGGTGTTAGAACAGAACTGGATTTGAATCTAGAGGGAACACAGTTCAAATCCAGGCTCTGCTGTGTATTAGCTTGGTGGCATTTGCTTAGCCTCTTAGTTTCTACATCTGAAAAATGGGAAAAATGACAAGCACATGGTAGGACTGTAATGAGCATTGAATATAATAATTTGAACACTTATAGTGCATAGGGAAATTAAGGGTAGTGGTTGTTTTTCTGTTATAGTTACTATGATTAAGAGACATAATTTTTATAGTTTCTTTGATAGGTGATATAGATAAGTATGAGACCAAAATTTACTGTATTAATGTAATGTGGATAAAATGGAAGTCCCTTATAGGTGGAGAGGAGGGTATAGAAGTCATAGCTTTTTAAGTAACTTTCTGGAGGAGTCTTTAGTGACTGTCAGGTTTCTCCACTATCTTCTTGAGTAAGGTTATGGAGTTCCCTTTAGAAATAGAGAATATTTGGATATAAGTATGCTTTACGTGGATGGCAATGGGCTCATTTATATAATATGACTCTGTAAGGTTTATGGAAATTTATTTTATGTCTATGGAGCACAGTGGATATAATGCAGATATGGATGCATGTGGCTAAGAGGGACAAGGGAAAACACACTAAATGGGAAGGAAAGAGAGAGAGCCATACCAGAACCCTGGAAGTCATGGTCATGTAGGATCACAAGAAGTGCCACTGCTGGAAATGAAGAGGAAGCAGGCAGACCCAGAGCAAGAGCGCCAAAGGAGAGTTCTGAGGCAAGGTCTCATCCTGCTCACACCATGGGCTGCTCATGCAAACCGGTCCTCCAAGCATTTGCCACTTCTTAAAGAAGAAAATAGTATCTGCCCCTACTTCCTGCCTCAAGCATGATTCAGATTTAAGAGAGAAAGGTTGAATAGTAGCAAAATTCATAAAAAATTTGGTCCTACTCAAACCTCTTTTCGGTGCCTTGCTTTGGTCCAATAGATCCACTGCTCTCTCTTCTAGAACAAGGAACCGTAGAACTGAGAGCAGACAGGAACCTTACCAGCCACCTAACTGAAACCCTGCACTAGGGCTCAGCTCATGGAAAAGTAGTTGCCCGGCATATGCAGTGCCCCAGACTTGATCCCCAGCAGTACAAAAAGGAAGGAAAAGAAACTGTTTCTTTCTCAACACTTCAAACCAACCAATGAAAAGAGAGAGACAGACTCACACCAAGCTAAAGGCTGAGAAGACGTCTTAGTGAACAAAGCATTTGCCTTGCCCAGGTAAGGACATGGGTTCCATCTGCAGAGACCACAGAAACAGCTGGACACACACTGCATGCTTGTAACCCTGTCGATAGCTGAGATGGGAGCTGAAGGCTCATGGATCCCTAGAATCTAGCTACCTAGCTAACCTAGCCTATCTGGGGTAAATTCCAGGCCAATGAGAAACCCTTCTCAAAGAAAAAGTGGGAGACACCTGAGGTACAACACCCAAGACCCAAGATTAGCTTTATACTCATGCACCCATACCCATGAACACACACACACATACACACAAACACACACACACACACCCTTCCACACCCAGCATACCCTCCACCAAACCCCCAAACAAAAACCAACTTTGACATCAATTCTCACACATCCTAATAAAAGAAAAAGAGCCTGGTTTTGGTGGTGCTCACCTTTGATCCCAGCACTCAGGAGGCAGAGGTAGGCAGATCTCTGAATTCGAGGTCAGCCTGGTCTACAAAGTGAGTTCCAGGACAGTCAGGGCTACACAGAGAAAACCTCTGTCTCAAAACAAAACAAAACAAAACAAAAAACAATAAACAGACGATAGATAGATGGATAGATAGATAGATAGATAGATAGATAGATAGATAGATAGATAGATAGATAGACAGACAATAAGGAAAATAAGGCCCATAGAAGGTAATATGCACAATCAACTGACATTCTAGCTTAGTGTAATGAGAACAATGTCCCACAATTAAATGGCTTTGCTCTGCTCTGCAATGTCAAGTTTCCTGGTCATTTGCATGTGATGATGTAAGGTCTGCTCCTGAGTGAATGTCTCACCTGCATTTGGATCCTGCCAGACCCCAATCCAGTACTAGCAATGTATGCATCAGGGTCAAGGGGCCCGCCTCCAATGACATCCTCTTCAAGTCAGTCCCGAGATACACCTAACAGCATGCACAGGAGGAGAGCATGACTTCCCAGGGCCACCATCAGGGGGAAACGCCTCGGTAAAGACCCTGGGTAGAATTCTGAATAAAGAAACAGAAACCCAATATGGTTTTGGTTTCGCTGTCCTTGGTTCTAGGACACAAAACCCAAAGAAGTCTGTCCCACCTAGCATTGAACAAACTCTCTGTTCATTTATCCTGAACATCAGATGGAGAAGTGAGAAAAAAGAAGACGACAGCTTGAATTACATAGCGGATTACCAGAGTTCATTTTGTGCTAGTTTTCATGGCGCTATGGCTAGCTGCCTATCACATGCATGCCTACCTATTTTCCCCTTCTCCATTGGAAACAGTATCTAGCTGTATATCTCCCCACTTGGCCCAAAGAACCCATTTTCAGACTCTCACTGGTATAATGGATACACAAATGAGTGTTCCCAACAGGAAATGTATCCATTCTTTTTTGACCAAGCTTCCTTCAACATGGATATGATCCCCTCATTGTGGAACCTTGTGGGTCCATGAAAATGGGAACCAGAAAGGAAGCACTCAAAGGGACTGTGAGTTTCAGAGTTGAGTTTCTCTTAAAGAGAACTAAAAGTCCATTGTTCATTGATTTTAAACCCCACTGTCAGTTCCCAGGACACATTCCTTCTTAACCCCTTCTGATGAACTTGCTTTCTCCTTCTGGACTTTGAACACTTATTAGAGTCAAAGCCATTGGTGGTTTTAGCTTAAAAATTATGATCAACAAGTAATACAGATGATTATAAATTTGTTGTTTAAAAATGTGCTTTAAATTTGAGGACTGTTTCATACTTCTCAACATAATTCTTAAAACTCGTGTTTTCTTTCAAGCTGAGTTGTTTAAAATAATCAAATATGTATTTACATGACTGGTAATTTGTAGCTTTGAGATTTCTCATATATGTCCTGGAGGATAGTCTTAGCATTTTACGGCTTCATTTTTCTCAGTACCCAAGCATACATGGTGATTTATTTGTACCATCACATCAAATAGGAGGTGAGCGAGCTAACTTGTCAGAGATACCAAGCTTCCTTGATTCACAAAGAGTCACGCATTCTCAAGCAAATTATGTATCTGAGCTTTGAGTTGTCTGCCTGTAAGTGGGGTGGAAAGAGTACACGCCATTCAAAGGTTTTGTGAGAAATACGGGAAACGACCCACAGGAGGTACTCCTCAGAGTTAATGCCAGGCAGTAGAGGCTGAAGGAGTCTTAGTTGTTTTTCTCAACCCTTCTCAGGTTGGGTACACTCCAAATACTACTGGACAAACTGAGCAGTGTTCTCTGCCACTCTCCGAAACCCCAGGGCAATGTTCTCACTGCCGTGAGCACCGAGTTCTTGAAAATTTTGGCTCCATTTAATAGTGCTAAGGAAAGGATCGGAGGCTCAAGGATGGAATTAGAAGAGAAAACTGGCCATATGCCACACCCCTCTTCTGGGCCACTGAGGAGTCTTGGGTCCTGAGCCAGCCAAAAGAGCTTTGCAAAACAGCAGATGAGAAACCATTTTAGTTTGCATCCTTCATGCACTCCAAGTGTGTTCCAGAATCACAGGCTCAGTGTACTATTCAGGACTGAGCTAGCCTCCAGGAGCCTTCTGAGTAAATGATGAAGGCTTGGGGACAGTCTCTAGGAGCAAGCAGGCCAATCTTGCTAGATGGCCAGGGTGCAAGCACAATCCAGTGCAGAGGGGTGAGAGGGTGAGTGGCAGGAGGGCTCCCACTGGGGTAACGAGACTCCACAGAAGTTCATGCAAGGAACCAGTAAAGGCAAAGAAGAAAACTAACTCCAGACAACGACACGGATGAGATCGCATGCTTGGTGCCAGAGATAGAGCTGTTGGCAAGGATCTGGTGAGACTCCTGCAGCTACCTGTGAATTCTCAAGGACATCTCTTGCCTAGGAGTCCCCTACCCCAGTGGGACAGTCTTCAATGGCCAAGGAGTACCACTGGATCTTGTGGCCCAGATCCAAGCTTGGATCTAAGTCACTAACTCTTTTGCCTTTACTTAACAAGCAAGTTACGTAACCAACCAAAAACTCCGTTTTTTCTTCCTTACTGTAGGTACTTTAATGACTCTCCTTACCTTCAGCGTTATTCTAGGGCAGGACTGGCCAACGGAGTATTGGGTGATGGAGATAACGTCCCATATCTGTATAGTAGAAAACAGTAGCCACTGGGTACACTTAGTCACTGAATACTTGAAATGCTGCTAATACAACCCATGGCCTGAATTTTAAATTTCATTCTATTTGGCTTCATGTGATTTTAAATATCTGCATGTGTTTAGTAGTTATTTTACTGAAGAACTCCAGGGACTAAATGAGAATATATTTTAAACCCCAGGGCCTGTCATCAGGCCTCAATAACTACTAAGTGGTATTGTTTTTAAGTTCATGTAGCCTCACTTCCTTACTTCTGAAGTAGGGTTAAAGACAGAGCTTGCCTTGTGAGGCTTTCGGGAGAGTTAAATAATATACCATGTGTCAGGAGTGGAGATGATTCAGCAGTGAGAGTGCTCCATGCTCATTTAGAGTACCAAAGTTTGGCTCCTAACATCAATGTTGGGTGTTTCACAATGTCTTATAACTCTAACTACAAAGAATTCAGCATCCTCCTCTGTGACTTTCAAGGGTACCCATACTAAGACACGCATATGTACATATCAAAAAAATCCTACGTATTAAAAAACAGAATATCATTGGTGAGGCAGATATAACACTTGCTGGACAAATTCATTATTTTTCCTTGGTCACTAAGAATTCTATGATTGTATAGAAATAGCTGTCCGGTAATGAACAAAGCCACAGAACCTCACACTGAGATTCCCGTCAAGCAGTTAGATTATCTGGAAGCTGCTTTTATATCTTTAACGCTGGCTTTGCCTGAAACAACAACATCAGCTTGTTAGAACAAGAAAGTAAAAAGTCTTGGCAGTGGTACACTCAGAACAAGAGGTCCACAAATACGCACTTGACAGTCGCCTTGACAGCCAGACGGATAGCAAACCGTTAGGCAACACACCTGCTAGACACCAGGGAACGTGATTACTGAGATAAAGGTATGATTTATGAGTCATTTATATCCAAGGCCAAGACTGTCTGGGAGCAGACCTATTGCCCAACTGGCCATTGACTCTCCAACTAAGAAAATGACAGCACTAATGGAAGAGACAGCAGGGGGTGGTGGGATTGAGCAGAAACACTTGACATCGTGGTCCGTGGGAGCCTGCGCCCCCAAACAGGAAAAGATGCTGAGTTTAAGCCACTTCTCCAGATGTTGCACTGTGGTTGGTGTGAGAGAAAGAACAAGTGCAGATGTGTGGGTCTCTGTAGGGGTGGCTGCTGTGGCCTTCTCATGACCAGGGGGATTTTACCCAGTGTCTTGTCCGAGAGAAATCAGAGAAAGAGAAGATGTATTCAGAGGTGGTCCCTGGACGAGATGTTTTACTTCCATCCCAAATTATTGTGCACTAGCTACAAACTGGCTCTGGTGTCATGGTTTCCCTCCTGGGGCTAAGACAATATTTCATTTCAGTATGATTGCAACTTTTCATTAACTCTGAGATTACACACTCTGACAAGTTATTTGGTGAGTTTTCATATTCTTTCTGAAAACTAGGGTGAAGTAAGGCAATGATCTGAGTGTATGGTGTTGGTGAAGCCATGGTGTCATGAAGGAATAGGTGACATTTGTTATAGATTAGTAGAGAGGTGTGCACCCAGAGGAGATGTTTGGGAATTTTCTTGCCAGAGTTGCTCAAACAAATATGTATTTTCTTCTGTGGGAGGTGATTCAAAAGCTGGAGTGAATTCTCTTGGGGAATCCCATGTTCTTTCTCCATCACCAGTATCCTCATCTGTTGTGTGTCAGTGCAAAGGTGACTTACCCAGTGTGTAATTCATAACCCTCACTAGTGATGCAGGTACAGTTAGCTCCATTTTATAGATAGATAAGTAAAGGCACAGACGGTATCCCTTGAATAAATCCAAGTCATAAAAATGGCAAATGAGAGAGCCAAAACTTAATCCCGGACACCTCTCCTCATGTGCCCACCTGAGGGTCTTTCAAAAGCAAGCTTTCGCCGGGCGGTGGTGGCGCACGCCTTTAATCCCAGCACTTGGGAGGCAGAGGCAGGCGGATCTGTGAGTTC
>NC_022031.1:60034952-60061937 GCF_000317375.1 Microtus ochrogaster | reverse complement strand
TGGTCTACAGAGCTAGTTCCAGGACAGGCTCCAAAGCTACAGAGAAACCCTGTCTCGAAAAACCAAAAAAAAAAAAAAAAAAAGCAAGCTTTCACCTCCTCGTATCTCATCCTTGACTCTCCGTAGATCCCTAATGTGACTACTGTGAGTAAAAGACCTGAATTTAATGATATTTCGGGATAATTAACATAAATTTTAATGGCCATAGGCAGGTGGTGGCAGCCACCTTGTCCAGGAAAGGCCTGGAAATCAGAACAACAGATGCCCTTCATCAGTGGGTCTTGTGGTTACTCAAGGTACCTCCAACAGAGCTGCTGGGCTCCCAGTATGTTCTATTCCCCAAATTCCTCAAGAGATCTGCAAATACTTTCAGCTAACAAACTTATTTCTACAAGGCCACTGAAATCAGACAATGATAAATAAGTTATTCTCTGGACACTGGTTTGGATTTTTTATTTCTCTACAGAAGGCTGTAGAAGGAACAGCTACAAACCCTGGGATGCTAAAACCAATAATATCCTCTAAAATAAAGAGATGCTGTTAAGTAAAGGCACACAGAGCTCAACACTGCACATATCAAATGCAAAGCTGAAGATTGGTTGACGACTATTAATGACCTGGATGCCCTCACACATTTTAAAGTATTTTGTACAATGTATTACAAACTCTGCCTAGTAAAACACTCACTAACGTTTTTAAACCCCAGTCTCAATGACCTCTCCCAATATCTGTCTTTTATTATAGAATCACTTTAAATGCTTAAAGACAAACACACCCTAACTCTATGTTACAGAAATTGAATGAACCCTCAAATTGAATTTCTAAGAACCTCATTGAAGAAAAGAAAACATTCTAAGGGGGGGAGAGTGGGGTAACCCCCTCTTGAACTTGCTTTGGTGGACAGTTTTCAAATGATACTACTGGCAGTGGATTTTCCTGGCAAAGCCTCTGCTATTCCAGTTGGTGCACTAACATGGAGAGACATACATAGTCTGTCATATGGCTACCCACTATGTATGTAGGGGAGCTCATCTCTCAGTCTTGAACCACACACGATACCCGGCTGGTCACTGGTAGAGCTCCAGCGATGCAGGCAGCCGGAAATCTACAGGTGTGTTGGCTGCCGTGCTGCATGGTGCGTTGTCTGCACCAGAAGAATGACTTGTTGTTTGTTTTAATTTACAAAGGGGTAAAAATGTTCTGCCTCTCTGACTCCGGTTGCTTTTTGCTTGTTTTTGTTTTGTTTTATTTTTCTTTCTTCTTGCCTTAGGTTATCTACTCCAAGCACTTTACCAAAGTAAGAATCAGTCTGTAAATGCAAAGGACTCTTTGGTGCCTCTTCTCACCAGGTCTCATAGAAACCTGTCAAGTATTGACAGCGATCTACCACTTTTAGATAAAGACAATTCATTCCCATTCATCTGTTCAATGAGAACATAATATTGGCCTACCGTGTTCCAGGCACCAGCCTCCTTGCCTGCTCTACGTTTTCTTCCTTGATCTACGGACCCAATATGAAAAGTTGATATTATCATTTATGTTATAGAAACTGACACTAAAGGGTTTTCAAAATTTAAATAGCACTTGCAATGTATTAATCACGGTTAGTTAGGATTTTAGAATTCCAGAATTCCGGTGACCCGTGTCTGTCTAACTGCAGCAACCACAGTCTATTTGTGCTTCCAGATACGAAGTAAAAGAAGGATAATCGCCATTTTTATCCAGTCCTTTTACTTAAATAGTCTGCCTGAAACTTGCAATGTAAAAAAATAGGTCTTTTTCTCCTCCTGTGTAACCACAGTCTGATTCTATTCTATGGTAATTACGGAGTAACTAGTTGTTTCTTTATGACTATTTTAATTCATTTCAATATTTCAGCCGCCATTCTACCCCTGTTTCCAGGGTGGAAACTGCATCAGGCTGAGAATAAGCTTGCTCTATAGTGTATTATTGGAGACCGCATGGCTCAAATGGTGCTGGATGAAAGCTAAGGCAGGCAGTGCTATGCGGAGTGCTTGGAACACCATCCAGCTGCGTGACAGAGATAAGACTCTCACGCCTTCCGCCAAGAGAAACTCTGTACAGATAACAAACTTGACCAGCTTGCTACCCCTCAAAGTCATGGCGGCCCTGTTCACCTTTCCCTGTGTTGGCCATGTCCTCATTCTCTCACCCCCGAGCCACAACAGGAATCTCAGGGTCCCAGGGGCCTGGTGTCTGCCCAGCTTTCATGCAGACTTTCCTCTAGACTCTTTTGATGAAAACTTCCAAAGCCGAACCTTCATGTAGTACAACTCCAGTGGCTACCAGCCACCTTCTTAGAGAAAGGGAAGCGGGTACCGAGACCTTGACCCTTGCTCCTAACAGAACCACAGTCATTTTGTCGGTAAGACAAACTACATGAGAGCATCAACCTCCTGTACTATGTCTGAACACCCTCATGGCTGAATGACACCTCCCTACTAAAATCCTTTTCCAGTCATTAGTTCTAACCCAATAATAAGACTGCTATTTCTTTGATATTCACGTGAATTATGTGTAATGCCTTGTCAATAGTCTGTCACACGGTCAACCAAGAAATTATCTACCCAACAGCAAGGCAAGTGCTTAACAGTCAGTGAACTCCCATGATAGGCCCATGTCAGAGCCTCTGCTAGGTCAGAACCTCCTCATCTTGTAGAGGCTGAAGCACCAACTTCCAGCCTTTCTCTCTATTATCAATGACTTACTCTTCTATGTACCTGGCTTAGATTCCCCACAATATTTAATTGGAGGTACCTGATCAATAGAAGGTATGCCTTCTGCCTTCCTTCTGAAGTTGTGGATCATATTCTACTCTGTTCTAAACTTCTGTGGCCATCAGAAAAAAATATGACATGGATATGACACCTAGGTTTGTTCCTTTAACGAGAGCACTGAAGAAGGATAGCTCCCAGACCAGGACGTTACTGCAATATAGACATTCCAGATAATTTGAATAGGAAACAATACAACCCAATTGCCAGTATGCTAGTGTGTCTCTCCAGTATGCTCAGCATGTCTTTAAGAGTGTGCAGCTTGGACTGGAGAGATAGATGGCTCAGCTGTTAAAGGCTAGGCTCACAATCACAAATGTAAGAGTGCGCAGCTTGTTGGTGGTCTGATCCTCAGTATCCATGAAGTCCATATCCCGTATTCAGTACACGTTTCTCGGGGAAATGAGTAAATGGAACAGTGGAGAAGGGACAGGCAGAGTAGACAGCTTCATTAATGTGTTCATCAAGATGACAGAGCAGTAACTAAACATGAGCTCTTGAGCCAGACTGCCGAGGTTCAGTCAGATTTTTGACTCCATTGTCACAAGTCATGTGCTGGAGCCAAAATCCCCACCCCGTCTAACTAAGCATGGTTCAAAGCCAGTGTAATGATGATATCAACCCACAAACTCTCTGTGACAGATTAAAAGGTACTGATCTACAGAAAACACTTGCCCCAGTACACAGCACATGGGAACTGCTCAATCAACCATTGCTGTCATTGTTACTACATTGCTGTTGTAGACAGATAATAGGCAGAAAGCATACCTTCAGGCAAAAGAAAAAAATCAGCTAGTCTAGCCAATCAGTCAGTTCTAGGTTCAGGGAAAAATTTAAAAAAATAAAAGCATGTCTCAAAAAATTGTAGAAATAATTAAGGAAGACATCTAATATAGAAATCTTGCTTACACACACACACACACACACACACACACACACACGAAAAGCTGATAATGACCTAATTGCATGAGACACCGCAGCTGACATCATTACTGTTTGTCTCTTGTTTCATGTTGATGCCCATCTGTATCTCCGAGGGATTTCCGAGTGTATGGTATTTGTTAATGCAGAGAGTTTACAAATGTTGCGTATCAGTTGGGAGGGAATTTGTTTGGAAGACAGTGCATTTGCTTTGGAAGCTGGGTGGTTTCAATCTGCTGAGCCACAGCATTCATTGCCTTGCCACCATGGCCACTGAACATTGTTCAGTCTGTCTGAACCCAGAGGGCCAGAAATGGAGCCCTCTCTCTAGCTGCTGAGTGAGAGTTGCGGTATGGACCCATTTCAGCCCAAACGAAGGCACCTCTTGCTTTCACTATTAGGTCTGCCCAGAGGGGGCGTCTTTCCTCATCTCCCCCGGGGGGGGGGCATCTTTTTCTAATTAGTGCAGACGGCCATCAGTGTGGCAGTCACCCCATTGCCCTATTTGCAGCCTTGGGAGATTTTAAACCAATTGCGAGATAAGTTGGTTTTCAGGAAGAGGAGAGATTAATGGGGCCATAGAAAGATGGATTTGAGCTCAGGGCTGCCTCCTCCCCTCCCTTCACACATGCTGGGGCTAGCAGTGAGGCCAGCGGGGATGACCCTGAGTAGAGTTACATATTTTTCACACCTCCTACTAAAACTCAGCAAATGCTTCACTGGCTGTTCCCAGCACAATTTTTTTTCTTGCAGAACGTGTTGGGATTATCGCTTTTAGTCACATATGGGCTGGAAGTGCTTTGTAGGAGCCCCAAGGGCTGCAACTGTTCAAATCCCCGTGGTTGGGAAGCAGCTTTGGGGAAGCAGGGACCCAAAGAGCCTTTCAGAGAAGTCCACATCGAGAGCTGGTTCCCATTAATTAAGTCCAGTTCCCAAGACTGAATCAAAGCTGCCACTTCAATGGTTTCAAAAGTCAGGAGGTAAAATACAAGTTTGAACCCCAACACCTTCCCCTTATCCATCTTCTTATGCCATTTCAGGCCATTGAGTAACATATGACTTGCCCTTCATCAGGCCTAGATATTATCTGCTGAAATAGTTGTGCTGGTAAGGGAGGAAGGCTTCAAAATATGTAACAGATGCGCAGCTGCCACCTGAGATGATGCGTTATGAATCCAGAGCTGTCATCACCTCCCCGCCACCCCTACCCTTACCCCCAAGCACACATTTGTTCATGTGGTTTACACCTGTGGGACTGTGGGATGCGAGACAGGAATCTGATTACTGTTTGGGAGACAACTCTGTCTCTCAAACTGATCCATGTATCTTTCCTTCCCCGGAGAAGCCTGGGAACTCTTGCCAACTCTTCATGTGCTCCAGCTGGGTTGGAGCTCTAGCCCAATATTTTTGGAATTTGGTACCAATGACTAACTTGGAGGCTGTCACAAAATGAGCCTTGTAACGTCTGTCCTTGACCTCTGAGCTTCTGTCCCAAATGACGAGGCAGAGCAAGTGTTTTAATTCCTCTGTTGAGGTGCTGTTGGGATGAGATGGAGAGCTCCCATCCCAGGATCGTATGAGGCAAAGGGCTTTGTCTGTTTGTGTTTAGCAAGAGAGCTCTTGTCCACTCTCTGAAGAGAAATATTCTAGGTAGGAACCATAGGGGAACCAACAGCAGCACCAGCAGCAACAACAGACGCACATCATGAGGTGAGGGAGAAAAACAGAAAGCCCAAAAGCTGATAAGGGAATGGAAGAGAGACATATTGAACACAATGAGAGAGGCCATTTTGCAAAAGCACAGATTAATAAGATTTCTGCTCACTCATGGTTTCAATTATACGTAGAAATATTCATTCAATATTGATTTATCCCTTTTTAAAAAAATCACAATTCTTTATTAGTTCTTTAGAAATTTCACAACATGCATCCCCATTGTGTTCACCTCCCAGTCCCTCCATATTTGCTCTTCACCCCTGCAGTGTGCTCCCTCAAAATTAATTAAAAACAAAGCAAAACAAATAACAAAAACTTGTCTTGCTCCTCCATCTTTCCAACCACTCTTCATTCATCCTAGTGGCATCAGGAGCTGCAGTGTGTAAACAATATACCCCCTAACTTACTAGATTATAAATTCAGAAGGGACTTTGCACATTATTATATCATGTATGTCTACAAGCATACACATAGTAGGTACTCAATAAGTTTTTGATTTTTTTCCTGACAGAAAGATGCTGTTTAGCTATAAGTTGCACATTGGAATTCTGATCACTAGTGTAACTTCCCCTTCATCCTAGGGGTGACTCCACCAGCAGATGTGAACGGGGAGCAAACTTGGGTGTGTTGACTTGTGCATATGCTATTTGACATACTGGCCAATGAATGAATCTGACCACCATGAAATATGCTGACCATTTTGGGCTCCAACATTGCCATTTCTTTGTCAGGAAGGGAATCTCTTCCTGCACCACATTGGAGCTGAGGATCCTTGCGGGCTTCTCCCTCCACTGCTGGAAGAGTGGCAGAGACCCTCCCGTACCTTAGGTATTCTATCCTTGGATATCTAAGCAGCTGTTTGCTATCATCAATGGGGCAATTTTGTGTCTCTGCTTGGCTAGACCAGCTGAGCCCCAAGGCATGCCGTTTGGTCTTACAGAGAGTACCCAGGCATGACATCACATTCGCTGCCTCCCTGAAGCACATTGAGGAATAGATGTGGTCTCAGCCTTTGTCAATAGCTCATATCCTTAACCGGTCCATAAGCCTAGTATTTGGTTCATATCTTTGGATTCCCAGTTTCCTGTGCCCTTGTATGAGGGCACCAAAAGACAAAAGCATTGCAGGTTAAACCTTCCTTTTTATAGACTGGCGAGGTAACGCTTGGGGCGTTTGAATTGGAATGTTATAAATCAAAAGATCAGAAGTTAACTAGTGCTGTGGATTAGATGCTCAGTTGTGGAGGCAAAAGAAATGAGCCTTTCAGCATTGCAAATGTACTGAACACTCCTATTCTACACAAACATGGCTCCATCCACTAGTTAGCCATTCTAGGGACAGATTTCAAAGAAGATGCTAGGAAATGGGTGTTCCCATTGAGATCCCAGGGCAGAGGATGGACTTTAATTGACCCTCTGTCCTTAAGGACAAACCTTGCTTCTCTATTCTGACTTCCCAGTGACCTTAAATTTGGACCTATGAAGGAAAACATCTCACACTGGCTACAATGGTTAGAACACTGGAGGATGGAACATTAAAAGCAGTGTTTTAGGCCAAGCTCTTCAGTGTTGAGAGCTTTTAGTTGACAGTCTTTTAACTGTGGTTCTGGTTTTTCAAAGGGAAATATCAGAACCTCATACCCCCTTCCTAGTGAGTACACTGGACAATGTTATCTTCACTCTGACCATCTCCTAATGCTCACTCTCAATAAAACGCTGGGATTTGAGCCCTTGCAGCTAATGTCTCCATTGCATGGCCAAACTCTCCATCCTTCATGCCATGTTCCAACAACAGATCACGTAAATGACTCAATGCCTTTAAGGTGATACTCACACAAAGAACACATAACCTTTAGGAACATCTATGTCCTCAAGTCTTTGCCCAGTGTCAACTGATGTAATGGACAGGGGTCATGTGACCCGGTCATTAGTCACACTGCGCACATGTCAACATATCCCACTCAGGTGAGTCAAAAGCCAAAAGTTACAACTTATACGAAGACAAACTACCACTGGAGTAGCCAGTCCTCAAGTCTTCTCATATTTTATTCAGGAATTGGATGGATATGAGACAATTCATCCCATTGTTTAGCTGTGCAAGGAGTTACTCAGTCTTTTCCAGACCCCAGAGCTGAAACCACACACATTTCCAAAAGTTGCTCTAGTCGCTACTGCAAAAATAGACTCCATGTTTATTAGAGCCACAGAAACATGATAGTAAATCTTTTTGCTTCTGATACGCTAAGAATACTTTAAAATATAAAACAGAGCTATTAAAAGAAGAGCCTTAATTTAAAGTGTAATATGGAGCAAGACCTAAAAATTAAAGTGTTTAGGTAGAATTAACTTTTTTTCAGTTATTAAAAACTTAAGGTTTTTTTAAAAAACTTTATTGTTTTTATTGAACTATCTGTTTTTTTTTCTCTGCTTCCCTCCCTTCTTCTACCTTTCCTGCTACCCTCTCCCATGATTCCCACACTCTCCCAATTTACTCAGGAGATCTTGTCTTCTTCTTCTTCCTATGTAGATCCATGCATGTCTCTCTCAGGGTCCTCTTTGCTGTCTAGGTTAGCCTGTTCTGGTAGCAATTGCCTGGTTTCTCCTGAACTTAAGGATAATATCCTTCATGTAGTTAAAGTCTTTCAAATAACCTGAAAGAGGTCAGAACAGCTGGGGCCAGAGAGCAGTCCCAAAGCTCTCCTTGCACTCCTTCGCTCAGGGACATCAGTACTCCTGTGACTGCCCAGGAGACTGCAGCTGTTACTCTGCTCAGCAAAGCCTCCGCTCCTAGATCACTTACTGTCTTCTAAGGCACCAGGCAGTGCCTTCTCCCCTCAGCACCTTGACTGGTAGTTCCCTTCTCACCACACAGAAATGGCCCCTCCTTGTTTACTGAGGACACTTTCCTATGCCCCCCCTCCCCAGCATGTGGAATAAACATGTGGTGTCCATAGCAACAGACTCTTAGTCGTGAAAGATAGAAAACTGTTCTCTTCCTGGAGGAGAGCAAATCTCCTGCTTAAGTTCCATTTTAAATTTAGGTGGAAACAATTTAACCCATTAAATCCGGGTATGGCAGGGTCAGTGTTCCGGCAATCAAGCACCTGGTCCCACTAAACTGACTTTTGCTCGTTTTAGCTGCAGTGTGTGTGTGTGTGTGTGTGTGTGTGTGTGTGTGTGTGTGTGTATAAGAAGTGGACAGAACTAGATGGTTCTCAGTTTTCTCATGGGTCCCATGAGGGGTGTGGGAACTAGTGAACTCCCCGCAGGAACACTGGAGCTTCAGTCAAGTACACCCTCAGCATCCAGGCAACAGGAATCTGGTGAGAGGATTGGCAGAAGCTGTGGTCCATGCCCCTAACTTGCCCAGAGGAAATCTACTTCTTATCAGTTAATACCCAGAGCTACTGTGCTAGGTTTAACAAAACCCAGTGCTCAGAGACTTAAACATTTCTTTGAAAACAACTGGCCCGTATTATCTCCAAATTTTTGCTTTTCTGTAATAAGCCTTGTAGTTTGCTGGAACTGCTCTGGATAAATTGGGGGCAATGGAATAAAGAGTATGGGGTTTAAAAAGATATGGAGATCTAAGAAGTAAGCTTCAGAGTCCCCAAGTGTGGTCTATAAAATAGTGATAGTTACTATTACATACAAAACACTTTTAGTTGTTGGGAGAATCTTAAGCTATCTCCCTCAGCTCCCTGAGTCAGATCATTGTTGTTGTTATTGTTACTATTACAGTTAATTCTGGGATCCAAGAATCTCTGATACTTCTAAATGAAAATGCCTACAATTGAAACATTCTTGGACCTAAAAGAAATAAATCAAAACGCCTATTCTGTGGTTACACACAATGGCTATGCCAATTAAAATAACCAAGCATGTAGATTAAAAAAAAAAAAAAAAGCAATTGGCTTGTGAATCTTTGTGGCGGTGAATCTTGAATGTCTTCTTCTGGCGACCCATTTCTCTGGGTAGCTCAAGCCTTCCATTCTTGCTCTCCATTTGACTCACAGCTCAGTTCATCCTCACAGAGTTCTCTTGCTAATTGGCCCCTCATACTTAGTCCGTCCTCAATAGTAATAACTGAACCCTGACCTCTAGTGGTCGGAAAGAATTAGCAAGGAGAATTGTGGAGTAAGACCAGTGAATTCCTAAGAGGCTCATTGGTCCTCAATGGCTCAGTGGTAGAGCTATCTAATCAGAAAAATGAGTAAGGAGAGCAATGTGGGTAATGGGACAGCTCACTCTAAGGAGCCCCATGCCACAAACCTCACCAAGTTCTATCTGTAACTCCTAACTCCTACCTCCGGCAACCTATAACACCCCTAGCACCATCTACAACCCCTCCCCCTCCATCTACAACCTCTCCCCCTCCATCTACAACCCCTCCTCCTCCATCTACACCTCCCTAGCTCAGTCAACAGGCAGAAGGACACAGCCCAGGAAACTTCTTTATCCTCACTAAGTAGTGTTGGCTCGCCCACATGAAATTGCCATATGTCGGTTGTGGGTAGATGGACCACCTTGAACTGACCTTCTACAGAAGACAGCCTAATTTGGTTAATAATTATTGGAGGGAAAAATATTCCTCTTTAAGATAGAAAACTTCATTTGACACAATAGTACCTGCTACACACGGCAGCGCAGGTGACTGTCACAAATGTATGAAACATAATATTGAACAAAAAGTTGGATATGAAGACTATTTAGAGGGTTCTTAATCACAATGAAGTTTAAGATTTATCAAAAATTTTGTCACAATGGTGAAAAATTCTGGAGGTCAAAATAGTAATCGACTTTGGAGAGGAAGCCTAAGACAAGTAACCAAGGAAACTGGAGATATTTTTTGTCTTGACCTGGTGTCAACTAATCAGGCGTGCACAAGCACACAGTCCTTGAAGTTGGATAAGAAAAGGCATGTATTCTGAGTTTTGTAAATTATGTTTTAGTAAAAACATCATGAGTGAAAATGTGCTTGGTACACAGTGTGAAGTTCCTAAATACTTCTAAACTTAATTAGCTAATTGATTAATACTGAAGCCTCCAAACTATTCTCCCACCAAAATAAGACTGGCCTAAAGAAGGAACAGGAGAAAGAAAAAGATTGAATTAAAGAAGAAGGCAAACCAGTTGAGGGGGAGGAGAGAGGAAAGGGAAGACAATGGAGGGCAAAAGAGAGGCAAATTGCCCTTTCAAAAATGAGAGATGGAGGAGGCTGGAGGAGGCTAACAATGATGCCAAAGCAGGGAAGAGGAAAAGAACGCTCTGGAGTGCTGAGTGCCCTGTGTGCCCACTGTGCACTGTCGTCCTGTGCTCTTCCGTGAAACCTCCCCCTGCCAGATCGGAAGTAGCTATCTAGTCCACAGCAAATATGATGTCTGCTTTTGTGGCTAGCTCCAATTTTTTTCTGTTTATATTATTTATATAAAATTTTCAAGAGTTGTGTTGTAATTGGAGCGGCGGGGCTGCGTCCCCAGCACCCCGGCCGCCTGCTAGCTTATGCCTGAAATAACAAGATACAAACTGTATTCATTTAAACACTGCTTGGCCCATTTTTATCTAGCCTCTTCTAGGCTAACTCTCACATATTAATTTAGCCTATTTCTAAATCATCTGTGTAGCACCGCTAGGTACGCTTACCGGGAAGATTCTAGCCTACGTCCATCCTGGGTTGGAGCTTCATCGCGTGTGTCTGCCCGGGAGCGGGGAGCATGGCGTCTCTGAGCTCACTTCCTCTTCCTCCCAGCATTCTGTTCTGTTTACTCCTCCCACCTATGTTTTAACCTATCAGGGCCAAGCAGTTTCTTTATTGCTTAACCAATGAAATCAACAGATTGATATATGACACTCCCACATCAGAGTTGTATCTTTAAA
The DNA here is from genome assembly GCF_000317375.1 of Microtus ochrogaster. NCBI lineage: Eukaryota > Metazoa > Chordata > Mammalia > Rodentia > Cricetidae > Microtus > Microtus ochrogaster. The sequence goes on along the minus strand of NC_022031.1, from coordinate 60,050,629 downwards.
GGGATTACTAGATGTAAATTTTACACTTGGAGCACCAATTGACTCATTCACCTGTCCACGTCCTGAGACATTCCTTGAAAGGTCTGCTCCTTAACATATGCTTGATGAAAATACTCCAGGAAAGGTCAGTGAGTAGGGGAGCAAGACCCCTTCCCTCCTAGCCTCCATCTTCTCATTAAGTAAGCAAGTGTGCAAGCACTTTTCTGCCTACAAAGGTTATTTGATCTTCAGGATTCTCTTACCAAAGCGTTGCTTCTTGAGCATGTAGCCAGGGTGGCCCACCAGGGATGACATTGTGACTTCAGTCCTGAACATGGCGGTATGAGGCCCAAGCAGACTCGTGGGCGTGGGAAGTACTCCACCCCTGGTCTTGATTGCTGAAACTTAGTCACCATCTAAAGTCTTCCTGCAAGTCTGCAGCAACTGTGTCCTTACAGATATAATGCAGGGGAAAACTAGAACTCCAGCAAAGCCTTGGCCATTAGACACTCACCGCTGTCTAAACCACAGTACATACATTGATTTCTTTAATTGCACACTGCACACAGACAAGGAAACAGAGAAACGTTTAGTGTGTGAACCAGGACTTGAGCCAAGCAGTCTAGAACCACACTTGACTATTGTTTTTATCACTTTTTTTATTAAGAAAATTTTTGTAATTTATAAAAATCAGTGAGAACAAGAACGTGACCTTGCCTGCATTGTAGATTTCTCTCTGTTGCCACTTAAGCTTGTGAGTTTCCACACTGTGGAAGTGAAGGCGTTGGTCGATTTCAGCCTTGGTTCTCTTGAGGATGTCCGTTTCTGGGGATTTGCCTTCTGCCATCTAAACTCAACATATAGAGGACTTTGAATAGGTGTCGAAATTCGAGATTCCTTCTACTATGAACTGGGTCAAATTTTTCAAAGTCATGACCTTTGAGTCTTATTTTCTAAATCTATCCAGATTTTCGAGACCTATTGATTTAGTCTAACTTCTTTCTGTACTAGAATCCTTTTCCTACCATTTTTTGAATGAAATTGTTAAATTTGCAAAATATATTTTAAAACAGAGAAAATAAGATATAGGGTCATTACCCAGTGTGGCAGTTAATTCTGATTGCCATTTGATTGGTTTGGGAAGTGGCAAGAAAATTGGAAAAGCTCAACCCTGGATGTGTCTGTGAAGAGGGTTTCAGATAGGATTAGCTAATTAGAGATGACCTCGAAATTGGGTGGTACCTGGCAGAATGGGGGAGGGTGCGGGGAGGAAGAAGTACAAGGGCAGTCTGTCTGTGTGTTCCTGTCTCTCTTGCTCTCTGTCTCCAGAGCCCCTCTCTCTCTCTCTCGTGTGTGTGTGTGTGTGTGTGTGTGTGTTTTCAGATTGTTCTGCTGTACCCTACTGGATATGACAGACTGAAGCTTCTGAACTTCTGAAGCCCTGAGCTGAAATGCACCGTTTCTTCATTTAACCTGTTTGCCTTGGGTATTTTCCACCACATCCAAACTATGATAACACATTTAGCTTAAAAAAATCATCAACTCATGATAAGTCTAATTTTATTTTTATTCCCTTCTTTTCACAGATTTCTCAGTAAGAGGTGGCAGCCCTGCTTCTCTCCAGCATCTCCAGCAATGAAGAGCTCGTTACCACCCAAGAGAGTTGCTGTTCAGGGGATTTTTAAGGGAATGTGACAAAACTCCTCTCGGGTGAGTGAGATGCTCAGAAGGAAAAGACACTTGCTGCCAAATCTAACCATCTGAATTCCATGCCCACATGGTAGAAGCAAAAATGCAATCTCACACTAATTACTTTTTTTAAAAAAATTAGAAAAAGAAAACCTTCAACTCTAGTGAAAGTGAGCGGATACTAGCCAGTCAGTGGATTAATCCCGCGATTGTGCAGAGTCCAGAGAAGGATCGTGGGAGGGAAGAAGGCTGAAGCACAGGGCTGTCCCACATCCTTCCCCGCTCTCCCTCTGCTTCCCTCTCCTCTCCTCTTCCCTTTCCTCCCCCTCTCTGTCTATCCTCCCCTCCTCTGCTCTCCTCCTCTCCTTCTTCACCCCCTGTCCTTTTCTCTTTTCCTTTTATATTCTAGTTTTATGCTACTTCTGCTTATGTTAAAAAGAAAAAAAAATCCTCTTCTTTAATTCTGTCTCTTAGTGCTCCAGATGTAGGCAGCCTAGCTCTTCTTCATCCCCAAGTCCCCAAATCCCAGGAGGAGAATCATTGGCCTGATTAGTGTCAGGTGTAAGCCCCAGTATTCCTATGCTTACCGTGGAAGTATGGGAAATCATGCCCCAGAAGTGGGGAACTGAGGTGGCAAAAAGCCCCCTTTTAGGTTTTTGCCCACCAGGGTTACAGACGTTATCTCCCTAACACAGAGCTGACCTCTCCCTTTGTTTAATTTCCACCTCCAGGGTGTTTTCCCTGCTCTAGAAGCGTGCAGGCATTTCAACTTTTACTTTGGCCTGATTCTAAACCCCTATAAAATCCCTTCACTTAATCTCCTCTCCTCCAGGCTAAACAGCCCTGGTTCCTTCAACACTTCCTGGCCTGACATGATTTTGAGCCCTTTCTTTGTCCTGGTCACTCTCTCTGGATGAGCTCCAGGATGTCACTTAAAAATTGGCATCCAGAGCTGCAAGCAATAAATGTTCCAGATGTTGACTGGTCCACAGAGCCAAGAGCAGCACTAAGCAAGCATCACACCCTACACATATGTGCACATGTGCACCAAGGATGCTGCAGAGTCCGTACACATCTAGTTTATCGTCCTCCTCTGGATGCTGGGTTCGCAGTCGGCCCACCCTACTCTTTTTGAGGGAATGGCTGTTAATCCTGCCCCTCCTCCTTCCATAAAAATATCTCTATGAATCCCAGGTTGTCACCGTATCTTGTTAGCCTGGCCTGATTATTGCAGGCTGACAGAACGTTTTCTTTTTCTTTTTTTCTTTTTGAGAAAAGGTCTCATGTTGCATAGACTAGCCTGGAATCACCAGGTGGTTGAGGCTGACCTTGAACTTGACCCTACCTCCCAACTGCTGGAGTTGAAAGGATGAATCATCATTATTTTGGAATTTTTATTTTGTTCTTCAAACATTAGATGTCTCCAAGGCCTCTCAAGAGAAAGTGTGACAAGCATGCCTTCTTCATTCATAAGCATGTCTAGGAAAGCCAGTCAGAACTCCAGGGCATAGGAGCATACTGCTGAGAACCTCCTTAGTGTTAATTTGACTCCACTAATCAGTTTTCTTTCCAGTGACTATTTAATAACCTTACCGAAATACAAGCCCATAATGCCTTGCTCACAACTGTAATTTTCTTTTAAAAGTAAATGAAATTAAATTTGAAAGCCCTCACTTTGAAAAACACTAGCAAATCAAGTCTAACAGCACATTGTAAGGATTACCCAGCATGCCCGAGTGAGGTTTGTGCTCAAGTCGGCAACAGAAAGGGAATAGATGTGACACAAACCATTATTAGAAAAAAAGAGAATTCAACCAAAGGAAGCACCTCCAAACCAATATCTTCCCATCACGGAAACTCAGAATAGAAAGGACGTTCCAAACATGACAAAGGAATTTGCAGCTAACTTCGCATTCAATGGTAGCAAACTGGAAGCTTCCTCTCTAAGACCAGAAGCTTATTTTCTAGTCTATTTTCAGAATCATCCTGAAAGTTCTAGTCATAGTAATTAGGAAAGAAAAGAGGGGTACAAGTTGAGGTCTTTGATTGATTTACTCACGGCTAGATGGTAAAGCCTTTTTAACAGGAAGTGAAGAACTAAATAAAAGGAGGTATATCACTTGTTTGAGGAGTAGAAGTTTAATATCTTTTAAAAGCATTTTGATAGTGTATAATAATTATACAAAATAATAATCAGTTTTGCTATTGAATTTTTATCAGTGCATATAATGCACTTTGATACTACCCACTCCCCTACTAAAGAGTTAATATTACTAAGATTGCAATGCTAATCAAAGGATTTAATCTCTCTCTCTCTCTCTCTCTCTCTCTCTCTCTCTCTCTCTCTCTCTCTGTGTGTGTGTGTGTGTGTGTGTGTGTGTGTGTGAGAATTGTTTTTGTTGGTTTCCAGATAACCCCAAAGAATCTAATATAGTTTATTGGAAGCACAATTTGGAAATTTAAGATGAGACACTCAGGTGGAAGACATAGTTCAATTGGTAGAGCATTTGTTTAGCATGCACGAAGCCTCTGGTTTCAGCCCCAGGACTCCATAGACAAGGTGTGGTGATGCCCGCCTCTAAAGCTGGCACTGAGGAGGTGGAGCAGGAGGATGAGAAGTTCAAGGTCATTCTCAGCTACAAAGCAAGGCCCAGGCCAGCTTAGACTGTGTGAGATCCTGTCTCAGAAATAAAAAACAAACAAACAAAAAAACAACCAATGAGTGGGGAAGGCTAGAGAGGTGCTTTAGCAATTAAGGGCACTGGCTGCTCTTGCAGAGGACTGAAATTTAATTCCCAGTACCCATATTAGGCAGCTCACAATCACCTATAACTCCAGTTCCAGGGGATCTGATATTCTCTTTTGGCTTCTATGGACACCTGCATCCATGTGTGAACATAGGCATTCACGAAAGCACACGAGAGCACACACACATGGGCGTGCACACACATGCAAATAAAAATGAGATAAATATATTAAAGATGGAAATGATTTTCCTTTCTTCTTTTGAGAACACTCTCTTCAGATCCATAGAACAATTCTTAATTGGGTCCTTGTTTTATTTGTTCTTTGTGTTTTAAGGTCCTTGTATATTCTGGATGTCAATCCTTTATCAGATGTATAGCTGGCAAAGAGTCTTTTCCACTCTCTGGGCCTTCACTTAATTGTTTCCTTAGCTATGCAGAAGCTTTTTAGTTTCATGAGGTCCCACTTGTCAACTTTTGGTCTTAATTCCTTGACAAATAGATTTCTGTTCATGAAGGTTTTTTTTTTTCCTGTAACTGTATCTTGTAGGATACTGCCTATATTTTCTTATGCAATTTCCCATATTTCAGCTTTTACATTTGAGGTGTTTGGTCCATTTGAAGTGGATTTTTTTTGTGCAGAGTGATAGACAGGGTTCTAATTTGATTCTTTCACATGTAGCATCTTTAAAAAGCTGTCCAAAATCTTCAGCAAATATAGAAATGCAAATTAAAATTACGTGAGCGTTCATCTTGCCCCAGCCAGAATGGCTAAGATCAGGAAAACAACTGACAGCAAGTGCAGGCAAGGATGTGGGGGAACCGGGACCCCCATTCTCTGTTGATAGGAAGTCAAGTGGATACAGCCACTATGGAAATCAATATGGGTAATGCTTAAATAGCTACACAGACATTTACCATATGACCCAGGGATAACACTCTTTGGTTTATGTCAAAGGACTTGTACCATACTCTACAGATACTTTCTCAGCCATGCGCAGTGCTCCTGTGTTGACAAAGCTAGGAAGCAGAAGCAGCCTAAATGTCATTCAACTTATGAATGGGTGATGAAAATATGTTTTTATTCACAATGAAATTACAGTCAACTTTAAAAAAGGGAAATCATAAAGTTTGCAGGTAAGTAGACAAAACTGGAACATATGATATTGAGTGCAGTACCCAGACCCAGAAAGACAAATGTCACATTCTCTCTAATTTGTGGATCCTGCATCTGAATCTTTAGATGGGGTTGACAATGCTCCCCCTAACGAAAATGCCAGAGTCAGGAATAGGACACTTCCCTTTGAGGGAGTCCAACAGACTCCCCAAATGACATAGGCTACTGCATTGTCTTTCGTGCCTCCCTAGAACTTGTAAGTAAGGCCTGTTGCTGAAGACACCACCCACCTCGGACACAGGACTTGAAGGAATGGACCTGACCTGGAAGCCTCTTCCCTGAGAAATTATTCTCACAGTATCTCAAGATGCTATGCAAGCTTCCAAGGGAGAAAGTCAATTATAAATCCTGCAGCTGTAAAGCCTAAAACAACAATTACTAGCACAGTGAGATAGGCCCAAGGGTGCTATAGTGACCCTTGTATCTTGAAGGCAACCAACAGTCACTTAATTAGAAATAAGGCCTGGTCAATAAAAGAGAATTTATTCTTGGTATTGTAATCCTAACTACCTGTGGCCTGTGAGATAGAGCCAACAATGGCCATGTTCATAAACTAGTACAATTCTCAACTGTGTATTAAATATTTATTTTTATCTACAGATAAATACAGTTTGAATTCCTTATCAAAGAAGTTTCTTCCCCCAGTAGCAGTAGATGGAGACCATCACAAAAATCCACAACTACTCATAATGCAGAAAACAACTATGGTATGCATATGCCCAGTCAATACATCCACAACACAACCCCTACACCTAAGACTCAGATAACATTGTTGAAGAGAGGGTGAAAAGATTGGAAGAGCCAGAAGATCAGACATCTGCTACAGACAGTATCTTCTGCGGAAAGTAGGGAGTGGCATCTATGAAATCTTAACAGTGCCGTCTCCTAAACAAGACCTCTTCAGTGACAACACCAGTCGACATCTCAGTGTGGATGGGGAAAATCTCACAAAACCCCACCCCTAGATAAAGAGATAAAGACAATTGGTGGCTCCTAAAAGGGTGTACTCAGTCTTTCTAGGGACAAGTCCTTAAAAGGTTGTCTAATTCCAAATGGTTAACCTTAAACACATACACATGTGAACAAAACTAAATGGGCTCATCTATATATGTATGTGTACATGCATGTGTGTGCATTGTGTGTGTGTATGTTTATATGACAATAGTAATTGATTCAGGAAATGTCAGAAGTTTAGAGGGAATAGGGGAGATATGGGAGAAGATGGAGAAATGGGAGTAGCAATTATGAAAATATAGTATGAAAATTTCAAAGAAGAATAGTAAGTGTATTATATATAAATCAATAAATGTTTTCATGTATAAAAAACAGAAGTTTCTGTTTCACCATTTAAAAACTTAGTGCACTCCTACAGTAACATAAAGAGTTTGGAAATCACATAAGAACAGACATCTAGACTAGTGGGATAGATTTAGGAATATAGAAATTATTCATGATAAAAGTATCTTGTCTACTCAATGAAGAAAAATAATTGCTTTAACTGATGTCTTTGGATTTCTATTGCTGTGACAAAACAGCATTATCACAATAACTTGAATATGAAAAAATTTATTATTTCACTTTACAGTTTACAGTCTGTCATCAAATGAAGTCAGGAAAAAACTCAAGGCAGGTACTGGGAAGTAGGAACTTGACAAGAACAACAAAGAGAAGTTATGGAGGAGTGCTATTTGCTGGCTCCTTCCCTTTGATAACTCAATCTGCTTTCTTAAAGCACCCAGGACCATCAGCTCACTGTAGATGGAAATTTCTGTCCCAAAGATACACATGGAGGCTTGTATTAATTATAAACTGTTTGATTTATTAGCTCAGACTTACTATTAACTAGCTCTTGCAACTTAAATTAAGCCATAATTCTTATCTATGTTTAGCCATGTGGCTTAGTACCTTTCTCAGTAAGGCATTCTCATCTTGCTTCCTTTGCTTCTGGACGCATGACTGTGTCTGTGCCTTTCCTCTTCCCAGGAATCTCCTAGTCTGGTTGCCCCACCAATGCTTTCTGCCTGGCTACTGGCCAATCAGTGTTTTATTAAACCAATACAAGTGACAAATCTTTACAGTGTACAAGAACATTATCCCACAGCAGCCCACGGGTGACACTGCCTACAGTGAGCGGGGCCCTTTTATATCTCCAATCAAGAAAATGCCCTAAAGACCTGCATACAAGCCAATCTTATAGAGGCATTTTCTCAATTATGATTCCTTCTTCACAGGTGGCCCTAATTTTTGTCAAGTTGACATAAAAACTGCCAGAACAATTTACCTCTTATCAACTTGACCCTCAAACACACCGCTTATTAAGCCATACCATACGTTTTTTTTTTCCTTTTCGTCCTCAAGCTGTTATGCTAATAGTATTATGACAATATTCAACATTCCAACCTTGATAATTTCAGGAACTTTCAAACTTCCCTAGCTAGGCCTCCATTGTTCACACTACTCTTAACCTTCTCTCCTTTCAGACTCCCACAAAACAGTCCACACTGTTCTGAATACTTGATGGCTTTTCCAGGTGTTTTCTGCTTATTTGTTTTTTAAAGAGATAGAAAGGGCATGAAGTTGGGTGGCTAGAGAGGTGGGGAGTGTCTGAGAGGAGTCAGAGGAGGGGAAAACATGATCATGATGAAATTGATGAAATTTTTTCAATAAAAAGAAAACCAGAAATTCTGCCCATGTATTTCGTTTGGGGAATCATATAAATGCTGTTGCTTTAACATTCAAACCGACCTTCATGTTGCTAGCAAAGAGGAAGGCCACACCTTGCTTTGGAAATTAGAAGATGTTTATCCGTTAACCACTGCACTGGCAACTCTATATCAACCTGGCACCAGCTAGTGTCTGTCAAATGAAACACGAGAAAGCAAAACTGAGAAAATGTTTTCTTAATTAGCAATTGATGGGAAGGGCCCAGTTCATCACGGGTAGGTCCACCCCTGGGCTGGTGGTCCTAGGCTATATAACAAAGCAGGCTGAGCAAGCCATGGGGAGCAAATCAGTAAGCTGCCACCTCCATGGCCTCTGCCTGAGATCCTGCCTCCAGGTTCCAGTCCTGCTTGAGTCCTTGGATTGCTCAGAGGACTGTGGCTCTGGGTCCGGAAACCAAACAGCCCTCTCCTCCTCAGCTGGCTTTTGGTCATGGAGTTCCAGCAGCAATCGTCATCCTGACTAGGACAACCACCTACCCTGCAAACTCGTTCTAGCTTCCTTGTTGCTTCAGGCATTTCTCTTGTTCTTTCCGGTTTTCCGCAGAGGGTCATGTCATCTCTGGATTGCACATTTCATTGAACTAAGTGTGGCTTCAGTACAGTGTGGGAAACGACAGTTTTAGTGGGGGAAACTTCAAGTTTTAAGTGCAGTGGCTCTAAGTATTAAAATGCAATAGCAGTTTAGATTTTCACACCATTTGGTTTTCATGCCCTGGGAGCCTTTATCCACAGAGGAAGGAAAGGACTAGAAAAGGAGAGCCTGGCTGCTCCCAGGTCTGTGGGAGAAAGTTTGTAACAGATCTATGGGAGCGCAGAGTCATCTGAGAGGGTCCAGAGCAGATGTGACCAGCTGAGCTGGGCCATGTGGAAAGAGGGGAAGGGAAAGGGACAAAGGGGAATCAGGTGCAGCAGCCAAGAGGCCAAAGGCACAAAAGGGACGGGAAACCAAAATGCCTGGATGATATAGGAAAGAGCCTCTGAGAAAAAGGGCAGTCCAGCCCCTGGGCAGCAGATTTCAGGGTAGCATAGCCGCAGGGTATGCTACTCATACCCTGTAACGCCTGAGAGCTAAGGGATTCAGGGAGAACCTGCAGGTTAGGTCCTCTTCTATAGGTTAAATAGCCAATTCAACCATTTGCCCCAGGTTTTAAATTTAACAGTCCAGGGACCCAGAACCTTGATATTTATATTTCTGGGGGAGAAAGAGGTCGATTTTCAGTAAACTTTTATATGTTTGATAGTGTTTTTAAAAAGGAGAATTGCATTTACTTTAAAAGAGGATAATAGATTATTAAATAATTTTAAAGAACTAGTAATCAAGGGTTTTTAGTCTTGATAAGAAAAAGCAGGGTTGGGAAAAGTTATTTCTAGGTTTTATTCAACAGTGCAAATAAACTTTCTAAGACATCTACAGCAGGGACTGTATCAAAACATAAATGACCATCAGCCAGAATATTCTGCACCCTTCTGAGAGGGGTGGAGTTTTAGTCTCTAAGCCATGTTTAAGACAGCTGCACTTTCACAGAGTGAAGCCGCTGTGAGCCATGCTTGTCATGTCTCTTTGCAAAGGGTAACTGGATACTTACCCATTTTAAACGTCTGTCTGGGAGGTGTGGGGATGGAGTTGAGCACGGCTACCTCCAGAACTGTAGACCTCTCCTTTCAAGAGAGATTGAGAGCTACACAGCTTTGGGCTTTGAATATCACCATTTTATTGTGTTTGTGTATGGAATAGCCCCAAGTTCCTTGTGCTGATGAAGCAAGTGTCTGAGAAACCTGTGGCACATCTGTTGCCTGAGATGAGTCTATGCACCTCTGGATCTGCTGACATTGAAACAGTGGAAGAAAGGCAGATTGATTCCAGTAGATTGAGTTCTGTAATGCTAATTTTGTTTTTATACTACGAGAACAATATCCATCAACAGCTTAGTATAACCAACCCTGGAAAGACAGAAGAGGAACAAATTTTCTGTCATAAATAATAATCATGAAATGATTTTCCTATCCTTTTTTCCTTTATAAACAATCACACCACCAAGCCATACTCAGCTGATGAGAATGTAAGTTTACATTATGAAAAATTGTACAGAGGTTCTCATAAAACTAAAAATACAACTATCCTATGATCTAGCAATCCTCTTTGGAGATATATGCAAAGGAAATAAAATTGATCCGACCGTTCCATGATCAGTGCCGCACTGCTCACAGTAGCCAAGATTTGAAAGCAACCTAAGTGTCCACTGGGGGACGATGTTTATACTTAGAATGGAATATTAGTCTTGCAGAAGAGGGAAATAGTTTTGTGAAACTGTGGATGAGACTGTAGAGCACCATGCTAAGTGAAACACTCCAGGCACAGAAAAAATTATGATCTTTTTACCTATACAACCTGAAAAGGTTCAACTCATAGCATGGAGAAGAACGGTTACTAGAGCTTGGGGAAAATGGAAAGACATTAGTTTAAAGATACAGCATTGTAGTGACACAGAATAAGTTCAGAAGATGTGCGATGGAGTGTGTCAACTAAGCGATACCATGTTATAACATTTGGTACGAGAGCAACTTTTGAATGTTCTCATTCAACAGTGTTACCTACGTGAGGTGATAAATATGTAAATTAGCTTGATAATGGTAACCCTTTAGAGACATTTATGTACACATATAACAACCTATGCTATGCAGCTTGAATATATACCATCATATTTGCAAACTGATTTCAATAAGACAAAAATGTAAAACATCAAGTTAGATGTGTCATCTTTATTGACGTGTAAAGCAATAGGACAATGTTGACAGATCTGGCTTTTCATTATGTTGAGATAATCGCAATTATGACATGGTCCAAATAATTTTAAGGATTTTTTTATTTATGTAAAATCATGTTAACCTTGAATGTGACCCAAGACTAAGTGTCCAAAGGCCATTCATTGTTCTCCAGAACTGAAGGGTGTTAACTCTGGCTTTGTTAGTGAGGAAAAAGTAAATTGTCCCCTAGAGCCAGAGGCATGGCATTTACTAGTGACCATGAAGAGTGTTCTATCTCCTTGCAGTGCCTCTAGACTTTGTCATCAGCCAGAGTGCTGGGCTTTGATTAGCCAATAATAATTTAACAGCTAACACAGACAGACTTATTAGGCTCTGTCAGAAACTCGAAAAATTACCATACACAAATTCAAACCATCTGGCCTGTAATGGAGTATGCTCTTCCATAGGTTTTATCTCGCTTTTCAAGCCATAAATTATTCTATCACATTCCCAATAAAGCACTGGAGAGGCAAGGTCAGGTGGCCCCGAAGCCTCCGATTCAATCCAGTCTCTGCAGCTCCTCACTCTGTCACCATCTCTAGAGCGGAGGGTTGTCTCTTCTTCTCCTCCTGGCTGACAAGCAGGAATGCTATTAGCTGAGTTATAGTGCGAGCATTATTCAGAGCCTGTCCATAGAGACAGGTGGCAGGGAAGGAGGAAGGGAGTGTTGATGCTGCAGCAGAGTGGCTCCCAAACATGACGTTATCAGGAGCACCCTGAGAGTTGAGGGAAGACAGATGCTTCAGTCTCAAAGTACGTGGGAAGACGTGGCTCCTGGCATATTTGTGCTGAACTGGCATACCACCTGCGCTTCTCAGCGGCTTGCACAAACACTTGTGCTCCCATTTTGTGAAGGCTGCGGTCTGTGGTAGCTCTGCTGGGCTTGCCTGGGCTTGACCTGGAGGCATGTGTACTTTCATCCCAGAACCCGGGCTGAGGAATATATATAAGTAGGGCATGCCGTTCCCATAACTGAGGGCAGACGCTTCGGGGATGCCAGGCCAAACCATGCCAACGCATCTCGGGTTTCTACACCAATGTGTCATGTGTCATATCCACTTAGACTTTATTGACTAAGGCAAATCCCTGGGCACACCCAGTGTTTTCGGAGAGAGGACTAACCTCTGTCTACAGGAAAGGAAGACATACATGGCAGGTTTTAGGGTACTAAGGGAGACAGATAATTTTAAAGCATCACTATTGCTCATTACAGTTGAGTATACAGTTTTAAAAACTCCCTATTAGAAGGTGATGAGCCCCCTGCTCTCAGAAGTGACCATGAGCATCTATTTAGGGACTCTTCAGCCGACAGAGCGAGCTTAGGGCTCAGTGTACCTCAATCTCTATGTCATTAGCAGGCCTGCGTACCCCACATCCAGTGCAGTCTGGTTCTTCTTAGAGTCTTCACAAATCCCTTTACAACCTTTATCTCTTGACCTTGCTGTAATTATCTATCAGGTGATTACTGTTTCCACTTTTCACATGCCAAAAGTGAGCCTTGAAGATGCTCAACCATGTTCGATGGTTCAGTGTTGGGAAGGCCAATATGTCCAGGAAAGAGTGGACTTGGATTGTTCTTAAGCCTGTTCGTTTCCAGACCTCTCTCTTTGATGAAGGGTTATGTCCTGGACACAGACCCCATCTTTAACACGGCTTCCTCTTTAGGTTGTGTTTGCACAGCCATTGTGATCTGTGATGTGACTTTTCATTAGTTCATCCGTTTATCAGATGCTGTTCTAGGCACTGGGTGTGCAATGTGAACAAACTGACAACTCCTGCTTGCATTCTATCTGAGAGACATGGGTATCAAACAGTTTAACAAACAAACAACAAGCCGGTGCTTGTGCCACCAGGAAAAATTGGAGGCGTTTAGCATGGTCATATGTAGCCATTCATGGCTACACATTGTAGCAAGGAAAGCTTTTAGTGTGATGAGGATGAATGCTTAAACGATTTTGGTCAAGATCTGAGGCAAAATATTTCTAGAATCTTCATCAAATCACTTCCATGTTTCAAAATATAAACAGTAATCTTTTGGATTTTGTGAGATTAAACCACATTTTTTGACATATCAATTACTAAAGTGGTTCATGTGGCTTCTCCAAATCAGTCAGTGGATACAATTGGCAAAATTAAACAAAGCAAAAAGCCCGTTATTCTTTATCTCTAATGATATATTGTAACTTGATAAAGATAATAAATTACTGCACTACAACCTAACCTTTGAGTAAAGAACACTTTTATATCGGCAAGACAAGTATCTCCATGTGCCTCATATTTCCTTAAGGAAAAGTTACACGTGAGGTTTATTTACTATCTTTTATTTCATGTGTGTACTTGTGTGTATATGTGTGTCCACATGCTTCTGGAAACCTGAGGTTTCCTTGTGTCTTTCTCTATTATTCTCTATCAAGAGAATTTGATACTGAATCAGGGTTTCTTCTTGAGCACAGAGCTCACCAACTTGGCTAGTCTAAGTCGTGAACATGCTCTCAGCAGCTTCTGTGTTCACCTCCTGTGTTCTGTGTAGGCCACCGTACACCCGGGTTTGCATGGGTTCTGCTGATCCAGATTTTGACCCTCACACCTGAACAGCGAGTGCTCTACTGGCTAAAACCTCTCTCTAGCCCTCTCTTGCTTCTGATAAACATGTAATTGTATATTCTGCGGTTTCAGTTATCACCTGATCATTTTTGTTAGGACTCCTTTTCCCTTGAGAAAGACCAAGGAGAAACCACATTGTATTGTTGCCCCGATTCATTAGACAAATATAAATTAAGAACTTGTCAAAGGCCAAGTGCACACATAGGGAGGAGCTGCACCTACAGGAACAGACACTGTTTCCTTGTCCTGTGGAGCATGTCCTCCAGCTAAATAGGGACAAATAATTAGCCACGTGCTTGGCTTGCGTGTGATGTTTTAGAAATGAAGACCCCGAGGGGCCTTTGGCTCTGAAGCTTAGAGGCTGCTGAGTGTCCAGGCACACTGACACGGTTGTGAGGTGTGGGCGCTGTGCACGTTCGGCACTGGCAAGTCGTCTGGGAGATGTTGCATTTCAAGTCTTCTGGCCCCAACAAGTATAATCTGTCAGTCAGCATTTCTGTCCAGCCCTCAAATGTGGTTACAGGCCCTCTGAAGGGAGCAGGACACGATCGATCATTTCAGGATAATTTGTCTGAGGAGGCATTGCGGGCCGCAGCTGGAAGTGAGCACATTAAGAGTGACAGGATCTTGGCAGTCAGAAGCTGGGACTCTGAGTCTTGCTTTTCAACCACAGCAAGTAGGATGGTGGGGCACTCCTTAGACAGCCATGCTTCTCTGTCCTGGCTTTCCCGCATTGCATCAGCTCCTCACCCCCCAGAGCCGAGTCAGGTAGGACACCCTTAAGGGTTCATTCCACCAAAAGTAGGCTCGTTCAACTTCCATCACAAAGGTAGCATTTATTTTCCATGTCTGAAGATTATAGAACAAACCACTATTAGTTCCGGAGTATTTATTTTGAGTAGCTTTGATCATTCCATAAAGAATATATAAACAGAAGAAAAAAATCCCATTAAAAAAATCAACAAACTTTGACCAAGCGCTTATTCTGTAAACTCTACGCCTGAAGTCCTGCCATTAACTCAGAGAAAGAACTAATAAGAATTTGAATTCTGGAACCTGCCTCAGCAGCTGGTAGTTTCACATCTCAGACAGAAATTTCCTCATGTCTGGAGTGCCTGTGATATTTGATTGGACATGGTTATCCAGTGCCTACTTTGTGCTGTGTGCGCATTATACTGCGAGTTTCCATAGACGAAGACTGTGTGAGCCTCTCTCTACCTGAGGATCAGTGCTGTCATGACACGTAGCATCTAGGATTCGGAGAAGACTCCCCCAGGTCAGAGCCGAGAGTCGTGGTCAGGTTTGTGGGCTCTTCTCACTACTATAATTTAGAGCCCTTGGGCTATCGCCCAGTAGCAGAAAAAAATGGCACAGCCACTCCACTCTCTTCCCCTTTTAAAGGAAGAGGTAGATGGTTACTGTGTACTATGAGGGGAACTCTCCCTGTATTCCATACCTGTAGGGCGAGACTCGGTGCCCCAGCCCTACGCAGCGTCTCTTATCCTTTGATCTCGCTCTGTCTGGTGCTGTCCTCTCCCCTGGGTTGGACAGAGGATTCACGCATGGTTCATTCACCAGCAGACTGCAGCTCTAACAAAGACTTGGGCTGTCCATGGAAATGTAAGTTCAATGTCTTTCAGAGGGGGCAAGAGAACTTGGTGCAGAGGTATGAACTGGAACCCCTAGCACCAGGGTAGAAAGCCAGGCAAGGCTCCGTGCGTTGTGCTTGCTTACAGCCAGCCTAGCTCCAGGTTCAGTGAGAAACCCTGTCTCAAAGGGGGTGGGGAGTGAGTGCCAGGTTCTCCGGGCCCCTAACTCATGCCAACACAGCATGCATCCCCACACACATGCATCCCCCACACATGCATCCCCACACACATGCATCCCCACACACATGCATCCCCCACACATGCATCCCCACACACATGCATCCCCACACGCATGCATCCCCCCACG
>NC_022031.1:60016184-60034852 GCF_000317375.1 Microtus ochrogaster | reverse complement strand
ATCCCCACACACATGCATCCCCACACACATGCATTGCCCCATGCATGCATCCCCACACACATGCATCCCCACACACATGCATCCCCACACACATGTGTACACACACTATACACACGAAGAAAAAGAAATCCAGTTTACCAAGGAGCTCTGCTGAGATGAGCCATGCTAGGGCATGGGTAGGGCTTCTCTACCTTGAAGTTCTGAGACAAGAGGTACCTCACTTCATAGCGGAGGAAGTCTCTCAGTGTGCTTGACCAAATGATTCCTTATCTGTAAATTGGAGGTATTTCAAGACTCAAAATTCTAGTAAATATTAAATGACCTATCCACGTGGAATTATTAATGGCGTGTCTGACACATAGTAGGAGCTCAACTCTTGCCTTCCTGCCATCAGCCAGTGGATTATGACATTCAAGGAACCCTTTCTGAGAGAAGACACCTGTTAGGTCCAAAGACTTCCATCTGCACGCATCCCTGCAGCTTGTAATTGTGTCAAACTGAATTCGTTGTAAAACGTAACCATTCCGAGTTAAAATTTCATCAGGCTAAGAAAAGCCACAGATGACACAGAACAGGGCATGGCACAACCTGCTAGTCCATGCCCTGTATATGGACCCTGAACTGGCTCGGTTTGAACCTCTCTTCCTATTTTCCAAGACTTTATCCATTACTAAATGCTCAGAAATGTCACCGAAGCAGGATTATTTTTGTGTGTGTGAAAAATCTCAAAGCAAGGATAGTTCATATTTCCAAATGGAGTTCTGATGATTCGTACAAACACTTCAGATCATTCCAATTAGCTATTTACTTCAAGTTCCACATCTCTCTGTGACTATAGATGGTCTCTGGGGAGCATGACTTGCTTTTTCCTTACGGTTATTATATTAGGTTACCCGAGTTAACGTACTGCACCAGGAATGTTCCACTTGCTCAGCTCCTCCGGGTTTCTGCTACTCACCAGCGTAGTCATCCACGCACTGCGAAGGCCTCCTCCGAGCTTCGTCTCCCCCCTTCAGGTTCCTTAATTATTCTAAAGTGTAAATGACATGTCTGATGTGTAATTCTGTCAGGTCCTTTCGGGACACCTGTAACTTTTTTACAGAGATGTTTGCTGCGCTCTCAGGCAGTTCTGTTCGGTTTTCCTTCTACCTGCCAAAGGGCTCACACGAAAGCCGTTCTGAAGCAGGGTGTCCATCTGGGGCATTTTTTTTTTTTTTGTCTTCAAAGAGGTAAGAAAAGGAGTCAAGAAGCAAGAAAAAAAAAAGGGAATAGTGGGGAGAGAAGCCTCAAGCAAGAAAAAAGAGACGGAGAAAGAACGAGCAGAAAAAGCTGAGTCTAGAAATGCGCATGCGTTGGCATGATCTCAGGTGGACTTCCAACTCCCTTCATTTGTCTGCCATAGCCTTACTGAGCCCCATGGCCTAGGAGTAGCAGCATCCCAAGATCTCTCCTACAACACGTGAAGACAGTTAGCTACCTTATATATTTGATCTGGTCTTTTTCTCTCCAAATTAGCCCTCCACCTGATTTAAGAGAAAAAAAATAAAAAGAAGCAGTAACTACCAAGTCTACTTCAATTTAAAACTGCAAACCCAGTCTTTCATTTAGAATCTTTGGGTTCACTGATTTCTCAGCTCAGTGCTTCCTCGCCCCTCTTTCCTGGTCCCACGGTCGGTGGGGTTGGGGGAAGGGAGCCCCTGGACGTCCTGGACGCGCACTTGTGCTTGGGTGTGAGATGCCTGGTGTCTGTGGAGGAATGCCTGGCACCACCCTATGGCTGGCGTCCACAGCTGGCGCCTGCAGCTGACATCTGTGGCTGATGTACTTTCGGTCTATTTCTGCTTGGTTCGCTCTATCCAGGGGCTCCTCCCTGAAGACTTGCCCACTCTCCCACCCCACTCTTGTGGGGAAGACCCCCCAACACTCCCCCCACACGTGCGTGCAAACCTTTGCCATTTTTGAAACTTTGAGCACTAGATTTCTGCCCTGGTTTGGAGGGTGACGGTCCTCTCACACCAGCGTCCATACTGCCAGAGTGCCAGGAGAATTCGGGTACAGAAACCTGTCCTGTCTCGGTGTCTGCACCCGTGCTGAGCTTCACAGACTTCTGTGGGCTTCCAGGTCCAGCTGTCCTAACCAAAGAGGAGGTCCAACAGCCCCTGTGCTCCCCCTAGTCCCTACCCATCCACTGTTTCTTGTCACTCTAGGGGCTTTGGAGACCCAGAGAAGACATACTCAGGGATTTTAGGAGCCTCTCTTGGTCCTCTGCTCCATCCTCTTTTCTTCACCATTATGCTCCCCCTTTTAATTTGTGTAAAATTGCATGTATTCCTTCGAGACTATTCTTAACATATTAAATAGACAGTAACATAATTCAAGGAATTCTTTCTTAGCATGCTGGCTTTCAAAACTACTGCATTGCTAAAAATGTGTGTGTGTGTGTGTGTGTGTGTGTGTGTTGTATGTGTGTGTGTTGTGGCACATGTGCAAATGCATTTGTGTGAGTGTACAAATGTGCACTGGCTATATGTCTCTATTTCTTCCCATGTTATTTCTTAGGACAGGGTCTCTCACGGAACCTGGGTCTTACTGATTTGTTGGCCATCAAGCCCCAGGGAACCTCTTGTGTCCACCTCCCCCACACTGGAGTTATAGGTATGTTCCACAAGTCTACCTTTTATATGGGGTGTTGAACTCTGTTCCTTATGTTTCCCCACTAAGCTCTTTATTGACTGAGTCATCTTTCCGGACCTCTAAATCCTCTTAAATGTCAAAACCTGGTAATGGAGTCTGGAAAATGGCTTGGAGGTCGAAAGCACTCACTGGCTGCTTTTCCATAGGACTTGGTTCAATTTCCAGTCCCTAAACAGTGGTTTGCAACTATCTGTAACTTCAGTTCAGGGGATCTGATGCCCTCTTCTGGCCCCCACAGGCACTAGGCATGCACATGGCACACAGCCTTACTGCTGGCCAAATGCCCATACACATAAAATAATGAAAGAAATTAAAATTATTTTAACCCAGGAGTGATTTCCCTTTATTTTCCTATTATGCTGTAATAACATTACTATAAATTTACTAGAAAACTTATCATGGATATAGAAATAAATAGCAAAACGTATTAGCATTATTTCAAATGTGATGGTAATATGGTATGGCAGGATAAGAAATATTATGCTCCCTGAATCACCAGAGTCTTTATGAGAGGACAGAGCTGTCCCCACCTGAGCTCCTTTCTCAGGGGAGCATCCGAAGGGCTAATGCCTCTGATGGGCATTGAGGCTTTGGGCTCCCGATTCTTGCAGAATTATCTGTCACTGCCTATCCAGGCTCTGGATCAGAGAGTTACCTTCTCCCAGGGTGCCACCAAGCTCCTGCAGCTCAAAATGAAACCCTTTGATCTCTCCTCCACTAGTCAGATATTTCCTAAGCTTAGTGAGCCAAGTGCTTCATGGCCCAGAAACGAGGAGGATGAGACCAAGCAAGTCTGCCAAGAATATTTTAGCTAAGGATGCAAGCCTCGATTCCAGAGCCATTTGTCCAGAGCGGTTCAAACTGGTGGAAATAATTGATTTTCATGTCCTCTTCCTGGATTTATGAAGACCGAGAATTAATTAAGCCTTGTTTATTTGTTGGCCTTTTCAAGGCCAATGTATCTTTACTATTTGTTATACATCAGGGACTTCGCTAGGTTCTGGGGAAGCCTAAGATGAGATGTGCTCTCTTCCTCAAAGGGTCTTAGATTGTAAGGGACATAGAACTCTCTATGACAGGAATAGAGTTGAGCTCTGAGGCTCAATTCATCCTCCAGTGTCGGATGCTGGTGTAATGGGCACCAGGAAGGCACGGACAGATGTGCATTTTGTTGAAATGTCAGATGCTCCGTGAGACTACAGGAGGAAGAGGATGCCTTGAGATGCTCAGTTTGTTCTCTTTCTGTTTGTTTCCAGGCAGAGGGAGGAGCAAGAGCAAGGGACGGGATGAGGCGTACAGAGAGCTATAAGCAGGCACACGACAGTCAGAAGGCTTGATTGGGAGAGTCCTTAGACACATGGCAGCCATAGGAAGTAGGACTATTTCGGGGTGTCAGCTTCCATGGTTCTTTTCCTATCACACACCATAGAAAACCATCAGCACATGAAGTCAGTTGCCATCAGGGACTTCAAAGCCAGGACACGTGCAGATGGCTAGATGGGGTGTGGGGGAATTAATGCTCCCGCTGTGGACAGTCATGCCTCAGAACCTGGAAAAATCTGGCAGAGGCATTTTCTTCAACTAGATGCCAAGTCCCAGAGGTGTGTCTCCTTGTTTGTGGGCTTGAATGCCAACAGGGCAGCTTTCCAGGTCCCTGTCCTCCAGTACTTGCTTTAGAGGAAATGCCACAGGCAGAAGAAAGGTCTCGGGAGTGACAACTGGGTTACACACGCCTGAGTGACTATGAAGTCACCACTGACGGCTGTGAGCTCTGTGGCAGGCGAGACAGCCTCTCATCCTGCATTGTGTCACTGGGGTGATCTTGGAGGTTGACAAAGGCAGGGTAATGACATTCAAACATTCTTAGATGTCTGCCCACTTCTGTCACTGGGGTGTGATCACGCAGCAAAGCAGCCAGGAACAGCCCCATCTTGCCTTCTCTAAACACAGTATTCAAACCAGAGAGGAAGAGTACAGTCACCAACAAAACAGAGCCCGTGCTCATGGTTCCTGGGCCCGTAGGCACATCATTTGTGTGTGCCCACCATTTCCCTGTGTCTGTGGGAACTAAATGAGAACAACCCTGGACAATCAGACATTTTAGGTAAAATATGTGTAAGCAGAAGTGTTCATTCTATAAACTAACAGGGAGGAAGGATCACTTGAGCCCTAGCATCATCTCTCACTGTGGTGTGGACATGATAATAAGGTCTGTTCTATGGAAGTATTGCTGGGTTCAGTTGAATGCTATATTAAAAACACTGGGGCCAATACATATGAGAACTAAAGGCTCTCAAATCATTGATTTTCATGATTAAATAAATCTTTATCCTGCTTATCAACAAAGGACTTCTGCTTAAGTAGGAAGCACTAAAGACAATAATCAAGCCAGATTACTGGAGTACATTAAAGACAATGTCTGGAATTCATGAAAACAGACACACATGCCCCCAAAATATAGCACACAGCAAAATACTGGTATTTGGGGGGCAAAGTCTTATGATTAGTAAACTCTAGAGGAAGATAGCACCATGGCCAAGGAGACTGAAGATAAATTTTTGCTGAAAGAGATGGGCACTGAGAGTTGGACGGGCAAAACACACAGGGTGTTGAAGCAATGTCTTAGAATCTGGTTGAAAACTCCTGACTTGGATTTCATTTATCAACCAACCCTGATTTTCAGTCAAGAGTCTTCTGTTTTCAGACCAAAACGCATTTGCAGAAAATTTGTGTGGTCTCCTTAGATGTCTTCAAGGGATCTTCTATCCCAGCGGGTGCTGGGCCGAACTCTTTATTAAAGACATAGAACATAAGAAGAGTTTGGGATTGAGTGCTGTTGAGGACAGATAAAGAGTCAAACAGATCGTGGGGCTTTAGGAACTTGTAATCTAGCTAGCGAGGCAAGACGGGGTTAGAGGAAGTTTGAGAACAAAGAGAAGTAAGAAAATAAAAGAGTCAAGTTCTCTCTAGGCACTTAACTTCCTTCTTGAATGACACTGTTTTTTTCCAATGTATTTGTGAATTTAATTCTATGTAAGAGTCCCCTCCTTTCTTTCGCACGCACGCACGCACACACACACACACACACACACACACACACGGAGATGCACAAAATGTAATTGTGTAAGGCAATAACTATGTTAATCAGCTTGAGAGTATTGTAACCATTTTGTAATATCTTTGTATATCAGAATGCTACGTTGTAACTTCTAATATGCAAAATTCTATGTTACACTTTAGCAAAATCTTAAAAAAATAGGTTGACAAAGCTTTGACTTTTAAAGCAAGGACATTGTCTCATGAAAGAGTCATCAGATCTGAAGAAAATGTTGGTGTACGCACTTGCTCTTCCCAGAAGCTAGGGAACCCCTGTTTCCTGGATATGGGGAAATGTTGTTTTTGGCTAGTAAGCATTTTCTGGGACTCACTCTTAGTGCCATCCTTGCTAGCAGAGACCTTTAGGGACAGTCAAATCATCCCAGAGTCCACAGATGTGGAGGTGGCTGTGGGTCGGTCTTAGGATGATGGGTTTCCTGGTTGGGTTCCAGGTATGTATTCTGCGGTTAAGCTGTATGGGGACAAACATGAAGCCCTTATTTACAAATGCTGGGGCTTTAAACAAGTCACGTTACCTACCTGGGCCCCGATTTCATTATCAGCAAAATTAGCTTAGTAATAAAATCTGCTTTATATTATTGTTGCTGAGGCTTGAACAAGCAACTATGTTTAATGTTTTCAGTTGTGCTTGACACGAGACTGTGTATAGTAAGAATAACAATAGCTCAGGGCAGCCAAGGCTATTACAAAGCTACTAGCCGGTTTTACTTTTCTATATACACAGCACTGATTTTATGCTATTTTAGAACCAATGGAGGAATGGCTGCTTAATCTGCCCTTTTCCCTACACTGAATCTGACAGCTGGCCTTTTAAAAGCCTCCCAAGACGTTATGTGTCTCTGTGCACCATGTACTTGCCATAGCAGTGTGGCTCAGGGTGTGGTGTATAGAATGGCAGTTTCTGTCTATTTATCTGTTTCTGCTCCATTCTCTACTGCCTCTTCTCCAGAGAGCAAGGACCACATCTTGTTTGTCTGTGTTTTCTGAGACTCTCAATGGTGCCTGACATAATATTCAATACAAGTGTGCTAACTGAAAGGGAAGAAAGGGAGAGAGGTAGGGAGAGAGGGAGGAAAATGAAAGGGAGGAAGGGAAGGATGGATGGCGAGGGAGAGGAGGGAAGGGGGAAAAGGAAGGAAAAGGAGGAGAGGTGAGCAGAGGTGCTTCAGCCCTGGCAACATAACCTTTCTTTGAGCTTGCACACACTCTTCCCTCTCCCTCTCCTGTCCCTCCTGCCCCATAAAGTGGAGGGAAGTTTGAGCCACGAGAGTGTTTTACTTACCCCAAGTCACCGCTGGAGAAATCCATCGCATTACTGAGCACTGGTAATGGGTTGGCCCTGGTTCAGAATATAAGGTTTTTCTGGCCCTGCCAAGCAGGCTCCTGCACACGGAGCTCAGAGGCTGTCTTTGCCCACACCTGTCTGGCTCAGGGAGATTGCTGGGCTGTCAAGGGGAGAGCTGGGCATTGAGAAAGTCTGATGGGCTTGGACAAGAAAAGGGAACCGGGCACACAGGTCTCGTTTATAATCCACCCCAGCTGCTCCTCTGTTGGGGGAAGCTGGCATTTTGTTTTGTTGGCCCCTTTTCCATCAGGACAGCTGTGAAACCCTACTCAGTGAAGTAATGGCAATAACAACCACTCCGCATGTTGATGCCTTTCTTCCAAGGAACTCCAAGTTCTTTGGAGACATAACCTCATTAATCCATCTTGCATGAAGTGGCTGGTGGGGAGGGGTAGGAATTCTTACTCATATTTCCAGGGCTAGGGGATTTAGGGAAGGAAAGGATAAAAGAAAAAGAGACTTCACGGTTCGGAAAGATAAGGGAACCCAGTCCGGGATGACACTCAGCGAGTGTGTGAATAAGTGGCCCACGCTGTACACTCGTCACCCTCCCAAAGGGAAGAGAATTGTAGATGAGGATGTAGGACAGCTGATTTCCAGCCCTGATAGTGACATCAAGTAACTGTGTGACCATGAACCAGCTCCACCATACATCAGTAGCCTCACATTAGATCATGTGACTTGGGACAACATAGAAACAGCCTCTCTGCCTCTCCTGTGGCACTCTGAATTCGGGTGTTTCGGTTTTCTTGTCTGTGAGATGGTCATATCAGGCTATGTTAACTCTAAGATTCTTTTCAATTCTAGTTACATCCATGGTTCCGGAATGGCAGGCTGAAGAACCTCAATCCTAATTGTGCTTCTACCTTGGGAAAACCAACATCCACTGGATTTCTGGTACTGTTATCTCCAAATGCATTACCCCCTGGAAGCAATACATCTTCTTACAGTGCTGTGATTTGCCTGGGAAGCAGGGTGACTTCACGGAGGCAGTGTCAGATGAGTAGATTAGGTGTAAGGATGGGCTGAGGGTTGCCCAGCTGGACCACCCGTGGTGGAGTGCCCCCCCCCCCAATTTTGTGGTTCTTTCTAAGCTATATTTGCGGCTACAGGTTGGATCTTACCTGTCCTCTGTAGGCATGTGTGTGGGCTTGGTCTGCACTGTGCTAATATTGAGAGAGTTGGGAGGTCTTAGATTATTGGGGTGTATCCTCCAAGGACATTGTGAGGTTCCAGTCCCTTTCCCACTTCTCCACCTCTGCTGCTTGTTCTCAGAATGCTGGGCTCTCACCACAGACCCAAAGCAGTTAGGTCAACTGATCATGGACTGGGATCTCTAGAACCTAAACAACCTTTTGACCTATGAGTTTATTGTCTCGGTTGACTTCCATCCAAACCTCTTCATTTGCTGGGGGAAACACTCCAGCACAAGGCCCCAGGACGCAAGGCCTATGGGCCTTTCCTGGGTCAGTCGACTGCTTTATTTGGCAATAATGACTTTCCAGGTATAATCTAGTCAAGGTGTCACTGTACGGGAGGGAAGCAGGCTCCTAAGTATGACTGGTGACCTCATTAGAACGGGGAAGAGGGTACTACCACAGCAGGGACACCTGAAACATCCAGAAGGGGACAACAGTAGATCCCGCCTGGATGCCTGGCCTTTCAAACCCCTTTTATTTCAGACCTACAGCCCTCAGGACTACAAGAGAATGTTTGTTTGTTTATTTGTTTGCTTTAAGCTCAATTTGAAGGACTCTGTTTCAAAAGTCATAGATGGGCAATGCAGGCGTGAATACTGAGAGACTTGCTTCCTTGGGGACCACTAGCCCACTACTCTGCTGTACTCTCTCTCTTTCTGATCATAAAGGCACTGTTCTGGGGTTATTATCCAAAACCTAAGAAAATGCAAGTGATAGATTGAAGGAGAACGTGAATAAATTAATTCCACACTTACTCAGAATTAAGTATAATAATTTTGTTCTTTTTTTTTTTTTTTTTTTTTTTTTTTGAGACAGGGTTTCTCTGTAGCTTTGGAGCCTGTCCTGGAACTCCCTTGGTAGACCAGGCTGGCCTCAAACTCCCAGAGATCCGCCTGCGTCTGCCTCCCGCCTCCCGAGTGCTGGGATTACAGGCGTGCGCCACCACCACCCGGCAATAATTGAGTTCTTTATTTAAGAGGGATTCACAGATCACAGTCCTCTGTACGAGCGGGAAACAGGAACCGAATCCAGCATCCAGGTGAGAGAGGAGAAAGAGAGGATGTGCAAGTGCACACCTATTTGGTACCCAAGGCCATGCCCAACCTCGTCCAGCCTCTCAAAGGCCATTGGCTGAAGGATGTTCCCCATCAATAAATTACAAAAATGGTCCTGAAATTTTTACCATATCCCCAGTCCAAATATCTTACACCAAATGACTTTATTTGCCCCATACCCATGACAGTTGACCTATTCCCGCTGGGTAGCCATGTGAGTTACTTTATCAACATGTCAGGGAAGCCATGCCTTTTTTGTGTATGAATTTCTTAAGAGGTTTCTCTTTCTGCAACTAGCTGTCTGCTGTAGTGCTATTTAGGTCCCTTGGTAGGCAAGCAAGCAGCGTGCTGACTCCAGACTGGTCCTTCCACAGGTGTAAATGCAGTGTACTGTGCCTCATTCCATCATGTTCAGGGCTTTGACTCAAAGGCAACAGCTAAGGCCAACAAAGGCTGGTTAAGGTTCTAGTTCCTGCTTCTTCCTGTTCCTCTCCTGCTATTGCCCCTCACACTTCTCCAGAGTTCCCTTTTCTTGGACACTGAGCAGGCATGCCAGCAAACATGGAATACAGGTTTCCTGCCCTGGCACACACATGCAGATGTCTTTATTACCTAGACGGGAACATCCTACACTGAGTGACTCTGAAACCTGCCCTTTTTATTTAATATCATAACAACAGTGTGTTCCATTACTGTAAACACAATTCTAAGTCAATACCTTTAACATCTGTATATATTTCCATATGTACATAGAGTCTTATTTTATTGAAGTAATCCCGTTGTTGAACATTCTGTTTATTTCCATTTTTACTCAAATAATATTGCAGTAAACCTGCTTTTACATCAGTCTTTGTATACTTGTTTAGTTATTTCTTCCAGATAAATTCATAAAGATAGAATTGCATGCACTAAATGCTCTTAAGGTCTTTGATACATATTTCCAAAGTACCCTCCAGAAACACTGTATCAGTTTATACTCACAGCTCATAAGACTGTTAATGTTTTTATTTCTATCTAACTAACATTGTTGCAACCTTTGCCAAGTGATAGAAGCAAGAGTTCACATACATAGTATGTTCTTTACCCCATTCTGTTTCTTCATCCGCTTTTCTATTGCTTTAAAATGTATTTCTAAAGTTGGTTAAAACAGCTACAGCAAGAATAGAGAGCCCAGTGAAACCAGAAATGAGCT
Source organism: Microtus ochrogaster (assembly GCF_000317375.1). Lineage (NCBI taxonomy): Eukaryota > Metazoa > Chordata > Mammalia > Rodentia > Cricetidae > Microtus > Microtus ochrogaster. The sequence continues at coordinate 60,024,250 of NC_022031.1, read as the reverse complement.
CATAAAAAGAAACAGAAAGAAAGGGGGGACAGATGCAGTGCTGGGGCACATTTAGTAATGGTATTGTCCCTTGGGATTTTATTTGGCACATTCAAGTGTTCAAGTGGGTCTAAATGAGTGAATTCACACAGAAAGGCAGCATGCTCAGAGGGATTGGAAATGCAGGATGGAAATACCAAATAAAAGCAGGTCCGAGGAAAAGCAGAATATTCCAGGAAGAAAACTACCTCAACAAGATTCTAAAGGGAAGGAAACGTGTTGCTCAAGAGATGGACAAGTACTTTCAACAACGTTTGGAAGTCAAGTATTGGCTGCTACTGATAGAACAGTTTTGAGTTTTGAATGGAGTCATGCCACAGGGATCCAACACAGGACTGGACTCCGCAGGTGGCTTATGTGACTTCGTACCTCTGTGCTACCTACAGTGGGTGGTAGTAAAAAATGACAGGACTTAAACTTAGGATGTAGCTCAGTTGGTAAAGTACTTGTCTACCCCACAGAAAGCTCAGGGTCCTGTCACCAACACCACGTAAATTGGACGTGGTTGTGCACACTGCAATCACAGCACTTGGGAGGTAGAAACTGGAGAGTCAGGAATTCAAGATCATCCTTGGCTACATGATGAGCCTGAGGACAACCTGGGCTACATAGACCCTGTCACAAAAGCAAGAAAAACACAACAAACAACAAGAAAGGGATTCTCCACTAAGGATGGTTGGAAAAAGTCCTAAGACCTTTTAAAATAACATTTTAAGCAGATCACTTATTCAGTGCTGGAAAAGTAGATTCAGTCTCTCTAAAGGGTTTACTTCATATGTATGATACAAGTTATTGTTCTTAATCAAATACACACCACAGGGTCCACAGTCCCACTTCTCGGGGTTCATTCTTATGGAATTATTTAGCAGTATCAAAAAAATGTAACTTCAACTTCCTTTCCCATTCTTCTATTTTTTGGATACTATGCTGGTTTTATAGCTTATAGCAAATCTATTTTTAGTTTTTGATACTGGAGAAAAGCATGGTCAAACCACAAAATGTTCTTGTCTGTGAAGTTTTGTTTTGCTTTTTTTTTTTAACTGAAATAATTCTATTTAATTTAATATCATGGCTGTTCACTGAACTATCACTTGTTTTAAGAAAAGTTGGTAAAACTTAAATTCTAAAAGTAGTTTAAATGATATTACAGAAATGTGTTTATGGATACCAATCATAGTGTGTTGGATTTTAGATTACATCGGCTTGGGAGTGCCATGGAGCTCCGGTGAGTGGGATAGTCGTGTCCACAGTCTGTGGAGGCTTTGTTAAGAACAATTAGCATGAATGGTTGCTTTCCAAGTCTTGATTCCCTTTAAATGTTCAGGTAAAAGAGATCTACTATAAAGTTATTAAAAATTTCATATTTTATTTTTTAGATTTATTTTTAAATATTTGCATTCATTATTTACTAATTTTATGCAGCGTATTTCAGCCACCCCTGCCCCAAGTCCTCCCATATCTATCCCCTTCATCTTACTTTTTGTCCTTTTTAAAAAAAAAAAATTCCTGACTCTCCAGTTTCTACCTCCCAAGTGCTGTGATTGCAGTGTGCACAACCACGTCCAATTTACGTGGTGTTGGTGACAGGACCCTGAGCTTTCTGTAGGGTAGACAAGTGTTTTACCTATATACTCCCATGGAGAATTGTTGACCTCCTAGGGACCATAGCCTTACAAAATATCTATTCTCTGTCTCCCAAGTGTCAACTGCCAATAGCGCCTCAGTTAGGGATGGGAGTCTACGCCCACCTCCTGCTGCATGCTGGAATTGTGTCTTATGAAAAAAATCAAAGATGGATACAGACAAGTCATAGGAAAAAAATAAATAGTTTAAGAATAATAAAATAATGTTTTAAAAGAGATAGTAAAGTACTATAAAGGGAAAAGACATGTAAAGATGGGAAATGCACAGGGAGTCTATATCTTGTAGGGTGCTGTGCTGGCTTTGAATGTTTTAAATGCTGATGAGCGAATGATTTTAGCTGAGATGCACGGGACTGGAAAAGAAATTGCTGTATTTCTCAGCCTAGATACTTTAGGGATGTCTTAACTTCAAAATGGAATTTAGAAAGTATATTGCATTGGAGGAGAAGTTATATTTTGTTTCCACAGAAAATGAAAGGCTGTGGATTTCTTTGTGGTTAATAGAGATAAGGTTTGATTGGGAAGGTCTCATGAAAAATCTTATTTACAGACAAAGAAATAAACCAAGACAAATTACAAGACAGGTGATGTATATACTGATTCCTCTGCATGGGAACAGTTCTAAGACTGGATAATAAAAGTTGCAACTACTTTTCTTAGGACTTGACCATTATCTTATTTTTTTTTCAAGATCCCCTGGAGTTGCTGTTGCCACCAGAAAACTGGAAACAGTGTAGAAAACACAACACACACATTCCCAAGAGGTACAGTGGGTGGTTCTTGTCATTTAGTGACTTATAGATGTTTGTCATCATTTAAGGGTAATATAGGAATGTAGATAAAAAGACAATTATTAATCTCAAATATTTTACATTTGGTATGAATTTTGGTATACTAATACAAATTTAAAGTTATTTTTATTATACTATATGTATGAATCTCCTCCTGTTTGAGATATTTTGCTTATCCAACTCATTAAAAAATGTAATGTAGCTGGGCAGTGGTGGCACAAGTCTTTGATCCCAGTACTCAGAGGAGGCAGAGGCAGGTGCATCTCTGTGAGTTTGAGGCCAGTCTGGTCTACAGAACTAGTTCCAGGATATCTAGGGCTGTTGTATAGAGAAAGTCTACCTCAAAAAAACCAATAAATAAATAAATAAATAAATAAATAATGTATAATTAAGAAATGCAGGTTAGTAGTTAGTCATCTATAATAAACAAACTTGTAGCCATAGTATGTTTTCAAGATTAAGCAGATACATTTTAGATGGATAGGGGATCTTCAAATGCTTCAGAGACCTACAGAATAAGATGTTTAATAACCTAAGTCTTTTTATGATAGTTAGACATTTCTACTTCTGGTAATACCAATCTACTTCATAAAAGGATGACAGGCATCAAAGAACCTCCATATGGAGTTTGCTTTTGTTGTGACAAAATTAGCCATTTTGGTCAGGAAACTGTCCTGGCCTTGACTACTGACAGTATACCATCTAAACAGGACATGCAGGAGACAAAGGAAAGAGACTGCCAAACTTTGCCTAGACAAGGTAAGATATTCCTTTAAAATTCCTGCTTTATAGAAAATTCCAGATATTCTTGGCTTGGATGCTAAACATGGGTGCCTCAGTGTTGCAGAAGAAGCTTGAGTGACTGTTCAGGCAGCCAGATGTCTTTGTCATTTTTACAGTATTGGAAGTGGCTTACATTGCATTTTCTGTTTACTGAGGCGATATTGTATCCTTCTGTGGTCTTTGATTGAGATAGTTATAATTACAGTTTTCCTTATTAATGATAGAAGGTAAATTAGTTACAAAATTTGGGACTCTCCAAGATATAATATATAATGGTGTATTTTCTCTGAATTTACCAAATACAAATAAATTGAATACTATAAACATAATTCTTACTTGATAAATGTTATTATTTTATATAGTTTTCCTATATTAAAGTTAAAACTTTTTTTTTATTTAGCCAAAAAGGGAGAGATGTTGTGGAATAGGATATTTGTTTAACTATGTAAAGATGTGTTGCTTGTGTTGATGCTGCATTTGTTTAACTATGTAAATATGTTTGGATATTTATTTCACCTTGCTTACCTAAGGCATCTGATTGGTCTAATGAAAAGCTAAAGGGTCAATACCTAGGCAGAGGAGGGATACGTAGGGCTGGTTGGCAGAGAGAAATGGGAAGCCAGACACCCAGGGCCACAGTAGCCAGGGCCATGCTAGCCAGGGGCTAATCTGCCAGAGGCCAGTCAGACAGACATGGAGGAAGTAAGAAAGCAGGACAGAGAGTATGGAGATGAGGTAAATGATCTCAGGACAGAACACAGATGAATAGAAATGGGTTAATATAAGTTAGAAAAAAGTTAGCTAGAAACAAATCTAAGTTAAAACTGAGCATTCATAATTAATAAGTCTCCAAGTCATGATTTGGGGGCTTCCATCTGGGAGTGGGACCCCATGAGCTTTTCCTTTTCTATGGTTGCACGTCTATCAGTATTGCCATCGCTCAGGTCTTAGTTACGCCGCAATACCATTGAGGTATTTTAGTTCTAGATCCCTATCATTTCTTGAAGACACAATCTTGCAGCAGACTTCCTGGACCTCTGGCTTTTGAAATCTTCCTGCCCACTCTTCCATTATGTTCCCTGAGCCTTAGCTGTGGAGGTTGCCATACTGGTTCTTTATGCCTGTGCTACCAACTAAGGACTTTTGCATCATATAGCAACACATTTTGAAGAATCCAATCCATCCTTTCCCAGTAAATCCACAGAGGATCTGTTTACTTGGTATGGATAATTTGGCTGAGTAATATGGAAAAAAATTAGGCAAGATATTCAGTTTGAAAAAAAAAGGAGAAAGTTTCCCATAGAAGCTTCCAGAAATGTTTCAGAAATTAGTTAAATATCCTTGTAGGACCATGGTAGCAGGGATCTTCCTATTATCATGTGATTGCTGAACAAACTTGGGGTTGTCAAACACACTGGAGGTTTCTGAACAAGCTGGAAGGTTTATAATGTTATGGAAATGGCCAGATTTATAATCAAGAGACTGGATTAAAGTCTGAGAGACGGAAAAAAAATATGATTGTATGCAGAGAACACATTCAGACAAGTGAAGGCAAGTGGGGTGGGGTAAAAAAGATAAGGGCAGATTCCAAATTCACCATAGAAGACAAGGAAGAGACACTTGGCAGCAGGGCTGGGTTGACTCCTTCAGTGTCTGGTCAATTTTCCCCAGTATTACAGAACATTTTATGTGGTGCCCAGTGAGCTGCCTCACCCAGCAGATACATTTAGCCTGGCTCTCAGGAGCAATCTCTCTGTTTAAGAAACATTCTGCCACTCTTTGGTACGGGCTCAACTCCATTCAAAGACGGAGCATGCCAAAGTCCTTTTGCAAGTATTTTAGCGAGAATTTGAGTCACTCTCTTGCTTAAGAGGATGCTCTATGCATTTTTAGACATATGACTAACTTGGGCAAAAAGCTTAAGAAATAAAATTCAGAGTAACAGTGCTCAGTAAGAAAACTGTTCTTTGCTCTTCATGTTGCTTTGGGGCTGAGGACAGAATAGGACTGGGCTGAACTACAGAATGTCAGAAAGAGACAGATAGACGGGGATTCGAAGTCTCTGAATGGCATTTAATTCCACGTTGCTGTTTTTCCTGGTCTGGTTTCAGAGATCGTCTGACAGTGGGACTGTTTGCTATGTAGTCATTCTGCTGTTCTCATTTTCCTGACAATCAACAGGCACTGCCCAATTTCACACTCAGACATGGGGTAGGGAAAGGAGAAAGTTGACTACAATGTCAAATCTACACTTAGTTCAATGACATTCGCAATCAGTTTCAAAATAACTCGTCAGTAGCAAAAGCAGCAAAAGGATTGGAAGACATTTCAGTAGATCTGGGTCCTTTCGCCAAAACAGCTTGCAATAACTGGATTTAAGAATAAAGGCCTAATTGGAGGCTTTCACATTAGGTTCTGAAGCACATTTTTTGGTTCCCTTGTGCCTTGTTTCCAAGATGGTAGCACCTGGAAAAACATGCAGCTTGATTTTCGTAATAGATCTGAGCTCAGATAGAAGGCCCGCATTACACCAGCTCCTTTGAAATGGGTGGCGGTTCCCGCTGGCTCCAAGTGGCTGAATCGCAGGCTTGGACATAGGAGCATGCCCATCTGTTTGTGAAAGTCACCAGGCATAGACCGTTTCCACCCAACACACCGTAGAAACTCAGAAGCCTCCTGTTAAGCGGCGAATTCCACAGCCAAGGCTGGGCTAGCGCAAAGCCAAATCATCACGGCTGTTTTCCTTCAGCCTGCACTTTGAAGGCCAGACTTTGCATGACTGTCAGCTCTTTACAAAGGGAGAGTCTCGCCAGACCAATGACAGTGCCCTCAAGGAGTCTGTAGCAATTTCCACCCAATCTTTGGCCAGAGGAAGTGGCTGATGTATGTCCATTTTTCATTACCACTTGATTCATTGCTCCAGGAAACCTCATCCAATTCTGGCTGCTCCAATGAGAATAATTAGAGTCCTCTTTGACCTTTTCCTTCCAGCTTCATTTACTTTACAATGAACTGCATGTAGGGTGCAATAAGCTGATTTTTAGGAACAGCCTTCCATGCCCAGAGCAAGCATCTCCTGTTTGACCTGCTCTCCATATACGGGAACTTGATGTTATTTACCTAAGAGTCTGACGTTTGTCTTTTCACTCTCAGGGTTTCTACCTCTGTTTCCTGTTTGGGATTTGAGGTATGAGTTCTCAGCTGCTGTTTCCACTGCCCATGAGCACGAGCATGCAAATGAACACACATCAAGCTTTCCTCTTACCGACTGACTCCAGGTGTAATAGGACAAGCAGCTCCGAGTCCTTGTCACTCTGCCTCTCTGCAGTGCTGGGTTGTCACCTGGATATGAGTCAAACAAGCCCTTTCTCCCCTAAATTGCTTGTTGTCAGGGTATTGTATCTCAGCAGCCAAAATTAGAACAGAATACAAGTAGTGTGGATTCCTTGGTCTCATGAGTAATTCTTCTCTTCAGGATGGCTTATGCCCAGGGATTCAGCTGCTGCCTTCAGACCTCGCTCTCTCTTCCCCTCTGCTTTCTTCTGTTTCCCCTACCCTCTGCTCCACTCATTTCCTCTTTCCTCTCCTCCTCTGCTCTCTCTCTTCTCGCCTTTCTCTCTTTACCATCGACATTTTTAAGCCTATACCTGTCACACAGACTGAGATAATGAATGCAAAACTCTTGGTGGTTTTATCAGGGCCCTTGACAGTTTCATACCTGCATATAATAAATGTCAGGCATTTTACCTTCTGTTAGGCTCTCTCATTCCCTTCTCTCTTCCACTGGAATCTTCCTTCTTCCCAATAAGCCCCTACTTGCCTCCTACTTACCTAACTTCCTTTTGGGGGTGACCCACTGAGTTCAGTTAGAGTTCTGGCAGGAATATAAGCTACCTTAACACTGGCACTAGCTGAGCAGTGCAACTCATATCTTGTCTTTCAAGATAGCAGCAGCAAGCAAATACACCAGTGCATCTGTAAAACATAAATGTAAAATTGCCTTCTTTGAGTTCAAAAGAAAAATTTATTTCAGGCTTATATCAACTTGGATTGTCATTAAGATTTTTAAGCAATCGTGTAGGCATGAAATTGAGTCACTAATTTTTGGATGTTGGATGGAAGGCAGCTGTGTTGCGAAGATAACTCCGAAGGAAAAGCCAGTCTCTAGAACTACACATGTACCTCCTCTCCATCACCAACTCAGCGCAATGTTATTCTTCTCAGAGGGAAAGTCGAGACACAGTTCCCTCTGGCCTCCAGGTCAGGATGAGAGAGAGAGCCTTAGGATCTCAGTCTTTGGAAGTCTGCACATGGCAGTGTTTCTCTTTCTGAATTTAATACTTGTCTTACTCTTTCTGAATTTAATCTGGGGCACCTGCCTTGGGAGGGGCTAGATGATACGTCCTGCAACACAAAGTGTCCGTTCTACAGCAGATGGAGTTACCTACAAGGAAGTGGTCAGAGATGTAGATACTAAAATCCAGCAGGCTCCAGGGAAGTCCCTTGACTTTGTTGAGGTCATCCTCACATTGGGGGCTGAGAAGACTACACAGTAATGGTGAGAACACCACCACAGTCAGTATTTTTGGTAGGATGCAAGGTATTGGACTTCAACAAATGCCAAAGAGGTCTGTCTGTCTGCCTGCCTGCCTGCCTTCCTTCCTTCCTTCCTTCCTTCCTTCCTTCCTTCCTTCCTTCCTTCCTTTCTTCCTTCCTTCCTTCCTTCCTCCCCCCCTTCTCTCTCTCTTCCCCTGTAGGGTGTGTGTGTGTGTGTCTGAGAGAGAGAGAGAGAGAGAGAGAGAGAGAGAGA
>NC_022031.1:60003705-60016084 GCF_000317375.1 Microtus ochrogaster | reverse complement strand
GAGAGAGAGAGAGAGAGAGAGAGAGAGAGAGAGGGTGTTTACAAAGAGGACAGAGGGCAGCATTTTTGAATTAGCTCTTTTCTAACACCAGAACTTGAAATCAAACTCAGAGACACTGCTTTACAACTCTGAGTAATTCCGATCCATTTAGTGTTTCCATTGCTAGGAGAGAGAGACTACTCCTAGGAGCCAAGGATCCCGTATGTCTAGGTAGCTGTGAGATAAATTACTAACCAGGGAAGAAAGAAGGACACTTGGCAGTTGATACCTCTAGGGAGTTGGGGGTAATATGGAAGTAATCTGGTACAATTTATTTCTGGTCATCCAGACAGGTGGAAATAAGTGGATTGCATTAGCTTTTAATAACATAGGAACTCACAGCTCTCATGGACCTAAAAGAATCATTTCTTTACTTCTCTGTCATCCCCAATGGATAGTGAGTTATTCGAAGGTCAGGCAGAGTTTATCAATATTTAGATTTCTACATTTTCAGTTGACCGATGTATATTTTGAATAGTCACCATATATTTGCGATGTGAATGAATAAATGGGGATTCACCCTTAATTTCCTTTTTGCTAGCCCAATATCTTATTTGTCACTACATTCTTTGGAGGTAAGAATGATTCTCTAACCTGCCCAATTTTCCAATTTTATCTTTCTTCTGTGTCGTACTTTAATCTAAATAAGTAACACCAATTCTTTCCCCAGCCTACCACTGGCTTCAGAAGAGCTTGCCTGTTCTTAGTGCACAGTGCATCAAAGAGAGAAAGGAAAACGAGAGACGAGAGAGAGAGAGAGAGAGAGAGAGAGAGAGAGAGAGAGAGAGAGAGAGGACTTTCAAGCTATTAAAACACCTTTACTGGCTTTTCATCTCCTGCCCGCAGTGGAATTCAGAACCAACTGCTTGCCTCTCCAAGAATCTCCCCTGCTTTCTCCAACTCCCCATTCTGCTGGGTCATGCTGGGCCTCCTTCCGTCTGCAGGAGTGACCCTGACTCCATTCTTCAAAGGCATTCTCTTTGCAGACCTTCCCGTATCTTTTTCTCCCCAGCCAGTCCTTTCTTAGTCTGTGAATCTCAAACTCAGTTTATCCTCCTGGAGAAGCCTCCCTCACCATCCCAATTTAAGGTAAGCTTGTCTGTCTGCCTCTTTCCTGGCACCTGCCTTTTTCCTTCAAGGTCTCTCAAAATACGAATTACTAAGTCTTATAATTTATTCCATAAGCATCTCCTTAACTACTGGTTTTCCCTGGGACTACTCCTTTACGGTACTAGGCCAGAGATCTGGATCACTGTACCACAACTCCTCAGTCTCCTCTCATGGCTCTAACGAAGATCCAAAGGCTTCTCACTGCTCTCCACTGACAACAGCTACCCAAAGCCTGTACTGCACACCTCTGCTTCCCAACTGCAGACTTCCCTGACCTGCTGGAACCCGACCCACTCCAAACAGTCCAAAAGTCAGTGGATTATACACCCATACAAGGTACCCACAAAGCCTGGGTACCAGCTACATGGTGTGAGCAACTGCTCTGCCATTTATTCTCACGTCGGCTTTCCTGTTTCCCCTTCCTTGGTCTACTGCCTCTAGCCCTTTACTTCTCTCTAAAGCTACTTTCCAAGTAAACCACCACAAACAAGCTGTAGTCACAGTCTCAGTTATAGGACACCCAAGCTGAGACAACTAACCACTTCATACTGATTATCTAGCATAGTTCATGGTAAGGAATACTTAACCAATACTAAGTCAAGTGCATGGAGCTAATCATACAGCAATGGCTAAGAGGGGAAGCTGGCCTAAAGCATCTGGCACAGGGAATTTCAGCACTGCCTGTGCTTTTCAGTTTATCAGAGGTCAGCGCAGTAGGCTGCTGAAGCCAGCTGCATGATTTCACTGTAAGGTGGATAGTTCCCAATCACGCCATTCTAATTCTTCCTGTCTCAGTGCTAGACACCTTGAGAGTGGAGCGGGAATAAGTTTGCAATGATGTCTGCGGGGCCTGAATCCTAGCGTTACCAATGTTTGCTATCTGTGTGACTTACCAATGTCCCAACGGCCGGCCTGTCTTTGAAACAGGAAGAGGAATGCTTACATATTCATTTGTTTTAACAATTTAAAGAAAGATCCTCCTTAAAACACTGGTTTCAATATTTATCTTCTTCTCCAGGAAAAAGCATTACAGTTGAGAATTTAATTCTACACTTGAGGCCCATGGCTTGGTGAAAGAATCTTCTGGTTAACTTTTTAAAATCATCTTGGTTTCTTCAGTCACCTAGTATTATTTCCATCACTTGAAAGGAAATCTTCCTCCAGCAAAGAGTTTTACAATGACAAGAAGCTTCTCAGAGGTCTTTTGGTTCTTGGCAGCTTTCCCTGAGGGATGGGGCAGTGTGCACTCCCTGTGTCCTGACGAGGGGTCAGTATGTGGGCTCGGGTATCCTGTGAGGCTGCTGTCTTTATCCATCTCTGGCTAGTTGGGCCTTTTGTCTGCCTGAGCTCTCAAAGGTCAGACCCTTGTGAGAAATACTTGCTCTATTAATCATCTTACAAGTTGGTTCCAGACACATTTCCAGAAGGGATGCAGTAAGTTTTGTCTGCACAGTGCACCCTGGGAAAAGAGTTTCCCTTCTGAAAAGCATTCTTGCCTTCAGCCAAGTATTTTCTTTTCCGTTTTTTCCCTTACCAGTTTTTAAAGCAATGAAATTAGAACATGTTTTGAAGGTGCCATGAGGAATGGCCACCCCTTAGGGTACACACGTCGTGCACCTAGTTAGTGGGTTTCACTAGACTTCTGCTGTCAGCACACCTACACAGAGCTAGTGCTGAGGGCTGGGCTCTCCAGGTTTTACTACTCTTAATAAAAGGCTCGATTATCGATCAACATGAAATCATACAGTCAGAACCAGAGTGCTATGATGGGAACACAATGCCCAGGGCTAGCGAAAATGGCTGACTCCATACTCACATTGGACTGGAGCAAGGAGAACCAATTCTCCCACTCCTTAGGTAGGAAATCATTTCCTGAGTGGACACTGAAACAAAGAATGAGAGGAAATAAGACGGAAACGCCAGGGCTCTGCTTCCGGTAGGGTTTTCATCTCTTGTCTTTTTCACCTGAGTCTTTGTAGTCCTGACACAATCTACTGTTTCACTCATGGCCAAGTCTGGAAAACAAGGGCAACCTGTTCTAACACATGAGTCATTCATTCATGAAGACCCTATCTGTTGTAGTTCAGAAATTTTTTTTTTTAAATCTGTGTTCTTCAGGAAGCAGATTCATTTTTTCAGCAGTTCTCGCTGAAGATGAGAATTTACTAACCAGGGCTCCGCGGGGAGAGACTCCTTCCAAAGCTCATGTCATGGTCAGTAGACCACCATGTCTGGTGAAAATATTAAACACCTCCACTGATTTCCCTGTAGAATGTAGAGCGCACAGCTCAGACTGCTCAGAAGACAGTCTTCAGGTCCCTGTGAACGACACCTGCAATGGGTGGAGGCTTCTTCCCCCTCAGATTCCTGCTTCTGTTCCTGCGCATGGCTTTAAACTGAGTCATGTTTCTGAAGAACGAATGTGGGTGTCATAGGCAGTAATCTGATGTCTGTGACTTCATAAATAGCTTGTGCCCAAACTCCTCTAGGCACAGCTGAGCCCGGACGATCCCCTGAGTGGCTCACTTCCAAGCCCATTTTTACACCCCTCTCTTCATTGTTCATACCGCCTCTGCCGCCATTGCATTGGACAGGACAGTCACAAAGACAACCTTCCTTGAAGCAGCACTTTTGAAGAATGGATTAAGAATGGGATTGTGGTGGTTAACTTATAACAGAGGCATTCTAAAAACAATCTTGGCACAACATTGTCCATGCCTAACTACATATGGAAATTTGGTAAGTCAACAAGAAACGCTTTTGCCAAGGGACAGGTATTAAATGAGAAATGTGAAGAAGGACATGGGTTCCCCCTATCCTCATGTCTATTTCAGAGCAATTAAACATCAACCTTCTTTTCAATCCAATGACATCTGAGCGACCACCTTATGCTAATGGTCGGTCCTAAAGAAGGAAAAAGAGTTGGTTTATTAGAAAGTAGACTGCAGACAGTCTAAGGAAAGCTCTGATGAGCAAAACCATAGTGGTGTGAAAATGATGGCAGATTTAGAGCATTTAGTGACTAGATATAACAGAGGTGGTGTAGGAACGAGTCTTCTCAGGCAGCTGTAAGATTCTGGTGCTTTCTGAAGCAGCAGGACATTCCTGATAAGGAGATGTAAATTTCATTAACTCCAAGGAGAGGTTGTAATGCATGGGGACAAAGGGACGTGATCTGGGGCAAAGGCTAAGCACACATTTTCTCTGCCCTCTTTCTGGGTTGTGAGGACAGTTTTTTTTTGCAGCTCGGTTCTTTGACAGACATCTCGGAACTATTCCACTGATTCTCTGTTTGGTAGGAAGATACATGCTCACTCTCGGTTCTCTCTGTGCGTTCTGTTACACTTGAACTTAGACCATGGCTGGCTTCATGAGCAAAGGCCTGAGTGACCAAGCGACCCACATTTGGTCTGATGTGCTGCTCTCATCTTGCAGTTCTGAGAAATCTCACTCATCTTGTCCTTTGTAATCAAGTCCAGTGCAATAATGTGATAAATAAATAAGCCGGGATAGCTATAGCTCTTGCTTATTCCATCTGCACACAACATTTTCATGGTATTCCATGAGCACAAACATGGTGATCCATGAGCACAAATGTGGTCATCCACAAGCCACGGACAGTCCGTGATAGTTAAAGCAAAGACAAAGCAATGGTGTCGGGGCCATTCCTGAGAGAGCTGAGGCAGAAGGGAGCTTCTGGCTTCCTAGAGCCTGAACATGCACTACCTTTGTCTTTAATGGCTTTATTCTCTCCCCCCTAACTGGCTCTTTCTTTGATTATTTTCTCCTCAGTTTCTCTCAAATTCCAGCAACATCAAGGTTTGCAGGCAAACATTTCATGATGTGAACTGAAACTTCCCACAATGTAATAAAACACTTCCCTGGCTAGCAGGATCAAACCCGAGATGACAGTCACCCAGACCACACTTTGACCAAGGTTGATTGACCATCCATACTTCTTTGCCCCAGCCTTTGCCTTCTTCTATGGCATCTTCACACTTCATTTTGTAAATAAAGAACTGAGGTTCTAGGCTGTTCTTCTGTGCAGCATGAAGAGCCCAACATGCTCATGCTGTGGTCATATACTTCTTTGTCTCCCACGTTTGTTTGAGGGTAAGTGGCTGGAACAATCCTTCTGGAATTCCATAGAGCCAGGCCTCCGGTTTCGGACTCCAGCAACAAAATCATCCCTTTTGTTCAAACCAAGGGCAAGAACAAAGGGAACTTTTCATACCCTTTTTTATAGCATTTCCTCTGATCAGTAAATCACTTAAAATGCAGAAAAGGAAAGAGAACTCTGTAGAGAGATACATACTTTCCTCTTTTAAATATAATATTTCTTCGACATCAACAAGCTGAAGGGAGCGACAGACAGAAGTGAAATCCAAACTGTTAGCTTCAGGCAACATTTCCCACGGTGACACTAAGGATGAAACAAATGTGTGGATATGAACAACGAAAACGTGGATTTTTGAATTTTGGAGTTTTGAATGCAGGTTGAATACTCTTCTGTATACAAGGAAAACTGGTATCTTACACTATAAAAACAAAAAGCAGGAGTTTGGCTGTATCTCAGTGGTAGGGCACCTACTAATCACACATACAGAGCTATGGATCAAACCATATTTAAAAGGCTAAACTCTATAACAACAATTTAAAGCTTTAGTGTGAAAGTTCAGAATGACAGTGGATAGCAAATGAAGAACTCGGCATCTAGGTGAAAGAAACTCTTCAGTAAAGGATGTTTTCTATAAATCTATTTATATGACAAATAGAACAAATCTTAATAACAAAACTCTCATTGTAAAATCTCATTGGCCCTGTAGTGTTTGAAGACAACAGTGAGGTGGCATAAACAAGAGCACCGAGGGAAATCCTGTTTTCTTTGGTGGCAGAGAAAGTCTCTCTGAGGAGGTGGTCTTCAGGCTGAGTTCTGAGTCTCTTTGCAGGGGTGACCTCTCATTTTCAGGGCTTCCCACCTCAGCCAGGTCAAGAGCCCTCCCTTGCTCAGTTACAAAGACGGGGCGGGGGGAGGGGGGACAGGGGGGCGGGGGAGGCAGGTTTTCCGTTGGATTCCCCACTTTCCCAGGGTCCCTCTGGTCCTGGGTGGCCTGCCTCTGCACACCCTACTAACAGAACTTCCAATTTTTTTTTTTTCTGGCTGTTTCAGTACAAAGGGGAATTACACACATTCCTGCCGATGTCCTAAAACCCTTATGGAGCTCAGAAGCGCAATCCCCAGTGGAGGAAAGCTCCTTCCCCAGGAACTCCTGGGAAAAGCCACCTGGCCGAACCTCTTGCCTTTCAGTCACGGGTAACCAATCATATGAGAAGGAAGGTGATTGGACCGGCCCAGCCTGCACACTTGAGCCATTTTTAGCTTGCAGGCGTTTCTCTTCACGTCATAGAAATGTTCAAAAGAGATCTAGGGAGACAGCCCGTCTTAAAAGATGACAATTCCAAATGGCAGCGAAGAGTAATCACGATAATGACTCGTCACGTTTAACTCGATGCTACAGCCAAAGCAGCTGCATAGCAGCGAGCAGATGTCAGCTAGGAGGTAGTGTGTGGGCAGCTCAGGGAGACAGGTCACAAGCAATTTGGAAATGGATTTTAAAAACATACTGCCCGAGGTAGCACATGGATGGCAAACAGAGCTGCATGACAGACTTGGAGACGTGAACATTTACTATTTGAGAGTTTTTAAAGGTACAATTGATGTCTCAATCAAAAGATTTAATGGCTTTGGCAAGAAAAGCAGGATATGATTGTGTAGAGTATTTTTTTTTCTTAGCAAGAGTCCTCTCTCTCTCTCTCTCTCTCTCTCTCTCTCTCTCTCTCTCTCTCTCTCTCTTTCTCTCTCTCTCTTTCAATGCTGCACTTGGCAGGTCTCTCAATTCCAGTACACAGAAGTTAGTAAACTGTGAAACAGTAGGAGATTCTTGTAGAAAAGTTAATTATGACATCAATTTCTACCAAGGTCATTTGAAAACAAATCCCTCTGTCTTTTGTGTGTTGGTACTGGAAAGAGACTGGGGTTGACAATGGAAAACTCAACAAGAGCAGGATAAATGTAGGCATTTGGGCACAGTGCGTTCTCACTGTCTGGTGAATGGAGGGATAACAAGAGCCTGGGTTGTGGGTTATAGGATAACCTGGGCTTGAGCTATAGCCTGGAGGAGGCTATAGGATAGCCTGGGGGTGGGCTGTAAGACAGCTTTCTGAACTAAATAGTTTTAGAGTCATGAACTCTCTTTAGAGCCACGAGTCTAGGTTCTGACATAGATATGGCCATGCATGCGGGATTATCTGATACACATGAACTAGTGAGCACTAACTTAGGCTGGCAGCAGCCTGGTTCAAGCATGGAAAATATGATCTCACTTGCCAGGGGGCACCTGCTATGGAAAAGGGTCTTTGACAGCTTCTGACAATTGGTAGCACCGGCCGGCACACAAGCTCTCATTGCCTCATCCTGCAAAGGCTAGGACTGCGGCCTCGGAGAGCAGGTCTGCCAGGTGACGTGATGAAGCAAACCCTCACAGGGGTGACTAGTCTTCAATCCAGCCCACGCGGTCATTGCCATTTTTTTTTTTTTTGAAATTCGAAAGTAGTTGAAGGAGTGTGGGCAGATGGTGTTTGTATTTATGTCACCAGAAGGGGAGAGGTGAAGAAAGTACTGAGCTGTCTCCTCAGGTCTGGGACTTCCTTGAATGCAAGGACTGAGAAACCCAACTTGTCACTCTGCTAGTTCACAGCATGATGCCGTGTTGGGACTGTGGCAGACTCCAGTCAGAGTTTCAGAGCAAATAAAGAGTACTAGGAATCGAGTGTTGTCATACTATGGATCATGCTTTTGCCATTTGTTGAAGGGGCTGCTTTTTCTTTAGTGTTTGTGTTTCCTATCATTTTCACAAACTAGGCTGGCTGTTGACCTTCGTATCTGTTTTCTGCCAATGCCACACTGTTTGTTACTGTGACTCTGTAGTATAATTCTATGTCAGGCTTTGTGATACTTCATTCTTTTTTTTTTTTTTTTTTTTTTGCTCAAGGGTGCTTTGGTTATTGAGTTGTTTATGCCTCTGTGTGAATTTTAAGACTGGCTTTCATATTTCTGTGAAGAATGTGGTTGGAATTTTGACCACATACCAGTTTACTCTCGATTGCTGTGATGAAAACCACACTAAAAAGCAGCTTGGGAAGAAAGGGTTTGTTTTGGTTTTCAGCTTGCAGTCTGTCACAACGGAAGGTCAGAGCTGGAACTCAAGGGGGAAGTCTGGGGGGGGGGGGACTAAGGCAGGTGTTGTAGCAGAGCACCAATTACTGGCTTGCTCTCCACGACTTGCTTTCTTATACAGCTCGGGGACCCCCTGCCCAAAGGCCTTGCCATCCATGGTGGACTGGAACCTCCTATAAAGACCATTAATCTAGAAAGTTCTCCACAGACTTGCCTGTAAACCAATCTAATAGAAGCATTTGCTCAATTGCCATTCTCTCCTCCCATATAATTTTAGCTCATGTCAAGCCAACAAGACAGCAAGCAGCATAGGTGGGGATGGCGTTGGATCTATCTAGAGATTACTATCGGTAATTAATCCATTTCCACACCACTTGCCAATCTGTGACTATGTAGAGTCTAGTGCCGTCCTCAGTTTCTTTAGCATTTAAAACTTAACATCTGTAGGGGCCTTTCACTGATTTAGTTAGGCTTATTACTGGCTTTTCAAAAAGTTATTGTTAATGGGATTGCTTTCCTGATTTCTTCTTCAGTAACCTCATTATTAGTCTTGTCCTTTGGGGTCTCTTATAGGCATGATACTATCAACTGCAAATATGTATAACACGGCCTCTCCATTTCTTGTCTTCTCTTCACTTAATTTTTTCTGTTGTCCTAATGTTTTAGCCTAGGTTTCAAGGACTCCAGTGACTGAGAATTGAGGAAGTGGCTTCTTGATCCGAATGTGACCGTTTGAAATCAGCCTTTGCACGCATCCCAGTGTCGTTCTTGCTCTGAGGTGCTTCAGTTGGGTGGTTCATGCTTTCGTGTGGATTTTAAGACTGCCTTTCATATTTGAAGGTTTTTCCTGCAACAGATTTTTATTTATTATTGTGTTATTTACTGGAAAATAGACGCAACCTGAGAGCCCCTCTTATGTGAAATAAAGCGACCTGGAAAGACAAACATCACATCTTTTGTCAAGTTTTTATATTTACATACATGTGAACACACACATAACATGTAAGCAAAATGTAGATGGGAAGGGAGGGGAACAGGACGGAGGAGAAAATCAGGGCTGAGTATGATCAAATACACAGTATACTTTAAACTGTCTTTATGAACTGTAGCTCTCGTACAACAAGTGCACACCAGGCCCTAAGAAAACACTGAAGAGATGGGGTTAAAAGGTGACTCGTGACTAAGAGTACGTACTTCTCTTGTAGATCAGCACCCTACTTGGTGGCTCACAACTCCCTGTTCCTACAGCTTCAGGGGGAACACGATGCCTCCAGCCTCCTGGGACACCTGTGCTAACGTGACCACACCCACACACAGACACAGAGAGACAAACACATAACTAAAAAGAGTATTAATAAAAGCAATGAGACATTAAAAGACCACAGGATGTTCCTAAGACCTGCAGACACATAGTTGCCTGAGTCAAAACTGGCTGCACACTGTCTGGAGAAGGCACCATCCTGCAGTAAGCACTCAAGACTGCAGGACTTCTGACCAAAGAGTTTCAGAAGCACATTTAGACCTTGTTGGATGACAAAGTTTGCAGAATGCATCCTCAGAGAAGGGAGCATGGCTGTGGGGCCACTTGTAAACCTGTGGATCAATCAGTTCCTGGAGATGATTTTGTTGGCAAATCTGTGGATCCCAGGATGGGGCTTTCCATAATGTGGTAAATACAGAAAACATTTGAATACTCTTAGGTCTCTTAAAGCCACGGAGACCTTTTTACCTCTAGAAACCCGAGCAGAGCATCACAAACGTGCTGTGCATGGAAGTTCAACTGAAGACCAGAGTTCTAACTAGAAAATGGAATCGCTTCCTTATTTTAAGCACTTATGTCCTCATTAACAAGCTTACAATGAGTCGCAGATATATTTAAGCATATACTCTGTGCATGCAATTCAAAATTAAAGCTCACTGGGAAGGACTTTAATATTGTTCTTTTGCTTTCTGTGTTAGGCCTCCTGTAATTTGACGCTATGGAGAACTTTTACATTTTTCTTTTACTTTTATCCCCTTGAGACTTCAAATGCTGGGAATTACCAATAAAAACAAGTAAATTCAGGTTTTTCTAGCTCTAGGCCATCACCTTTGCCTTAAAATTCACTCTCCCCTCCTGAGGCTAGTTTGATCTCCCTTCGGGCCGGGAGTGAGGTCCACCTGGCCTTGCTCTTGCTGTCAAATCTACCCGCTCATCTGGCAGGAGAAACCTGTCAACTTCTACTTCATGGGGAAACATCACCTCGCTTCTGAGTCCCATGACCTTTGTGACTCATACATTTATGGCTTCTCCTCTCCCATGCTCTCTGGGTCCAGGAGACCCAGGAATGACATAAATGGCCAGTCAGCAGCTGGTCCTGAGAAGACTTCCAAGAATAACTGTTGCAAAGCTTTTAACACAACTATGACTTTTAAAGATCTAGAATTTTGCCCATCAAGTGGTCTAGAATGGAGACTATAAACTGGTGGCCAAATTATCCTGCAGGCATGTTTTGCTTGGCCAGGCTGATGTTGGTCTGGAGAGTATTTAAAATTGTTTAATTAGTTCCCAACACTTAAAAATCAGGAGATTTCATGTAAAAAAAAAATCCAGATTTGTGGCATTGCTTGGTTTGGTAGCAGACTGTGCTTTCTTGGTTGGCAGGAATGAGCTGTGGTTACCTAGCAGTTATCTCTCTAGATAGGGGCAACCCAAACCAGCTCCTCACGGCCCAGTCACTCCTAACATACCAGCTTCACTTAGGTTGCCTGTCTCCTCTGCAGGAACACGGTCTACACTCTGCAAGTTGTTTGAGGGTGGACTGTTTCTCTTAGAACTACAATACGCATGCTGAGTATGAGCACTGTATTAAGAGCTGCAGCACGCTGGGAAAGAAACAGGGAAAGCATTTGTAAACCGTTGTAATTGTCATCCAATCAGAAAAGAAGTGTCACCCTAGTCAGTATCTGCACAGGTCTGGGACCTAGAGCCAGGTCATTTGGGCCCAACATAAAACAGTGCTGTGGCCAATTTTCCCATATACTCCCTCTATCACACTGGTCAAGACAACTCAGAACTTGCACAGCCTGAAGCCTTCCCACTCAAAAGTCCCCTAGGCTCTTCTATCCTGATCTAACTTCCTCTCTGTTATTCTTCATAGGCGGTTCCCCTAATACATTCCATGCATATTAAACCCAACCTTAGCATCTGCTTCTCAGAGTGATCCAGCTGTCTGTCTACTACATAGCTCTGTCTTCGACACGGTGCTTGTGGTGCTAGGGAAATCTAATAGAAAGGATCCCTGCATCTACAGGCTTACAGTAAAGGTGGGGGGATACATAGCCTACAAACAAGAGAGAAAGTAAGGACATAAGTAAATAAATACAGACATTTTGGAGATTGGGTGGCCCAGGAAGATCTTCCTTGGGGGTGATGCTTGTTTTGAGACATGGGGGGAAAGAAGCGGTCGTCACATGAAGATATTGTTGTGAATGGAGATGAAGGGAAAAAAAAAGTACAGAGCCCAAACAGAAACTAGGGTGGCAGGAAAGCAGCAGTGCAGCTTGAGAAGAACGGGAAAGAGAAAGAACCAGAAGAGCAAGGATGCTCCCGAGCCAAGGCAGAGCCTAATCGTGTGAAGTCATGATGAGTGTGGAGCCCAGAGACCACACTTTATCTCCAAAGACAGATGAGTTCTGTTAACTCAGGGCACAACTCTGAAGGCTCCCAGCTGCTGCTACAGAAGGACAAGAGTCTCCATTAGATCACAAATCCAAAACTTTTGGATTCACTGACATTAAACAGGATCCAGGGACCACCCCGAGGAGCTGAGTACTGCACAAATATTATATCCACACAAAATGCTAGAAATGCTGAACTCCGGATAGCAAGCTTACACATAACATGTGTGTGTGTGTGTGTGTGTGTGTGTGTGTGTGTGTGTGTGTGGTGTCTATGAGTATGTCTATGTGTGTATGTTTGTGTGTCTGTGTGTGTGTCTCTCTGTGTGTGTC
>NC_022031.1:59979964-60003605 GCF_000317375.1 Microtus ochrogaster | reverse complement strand
TATGTGTGTATGTTTGTGTGTCTGTGTGTGTGTCTCTCTGTGTGTGTCTGTCTCTGTGTTGCATCTGTGTGTGTGTGTGTGTGTGTGTGTGTGTGTGTGTGTGTGCGTGCAAGCAGCGAGTTTATAAGCTGAGTATCCACTCCTACGTGCTTTTAGAGATCAGGGAGTATCTAAAGAGGCGTATGAACGGGAGTGAAAAGCAGGCAGTTGCTTCTGCTGAAAGGGGCCGTGAGTTTTCATCCTAGGAAAGTGTGGCATCTCGGGTGGCCATGGCATCCGTGTCCCACTGGGTGTTCGCAGAGCTGTGGGAGCTCTTGGACAGAAGCAAAAGGACAACACAAATGACAAAGGGACACTCACTTCAGTGTGCTCTAGAGAACAGATTGCAGCTCCTCTGGAGACTATTCTTTGGGTTGGAGGGTCTTGGGGTTATGCTCCCTAATCAGAGGGCCTGGCAGGCAATTATTCTTTTCTACTCCTGGCACTTGGCCTTTTTACCCCTCCCTCCACACTTTCCAGAGCAGTGTAGTAAACACACACACATCTAACATGGCCCAGAATGCTTTTCTTTTGAGACCTGCTAGGTGGGTGCATGTACAGCAAAAGCTGCCTGAAACAGAATGACATTTTCCGTCGCCTGGAAAGGGTTCTGGGAAAATTCACTTAGCAATGGGGAAACTGGTGATAGGCCGGTCTGACTTCTGAGCATTGTCTGAGAAGCTCAGGTTCTCCAGGTAGGCCTCAAAACACCCATCAGTCAGCTCTCACTTAGCCGGACTCAACACAGGAGAAACAACGGTCTGACCATCAAAGGATTCATCCTATCACCTCACGAGAGAGACAATTAATTGAAATACAAGCTGGCTTTGAAAATTTCTCTTGGTGTGTGTTAAATTAAGTCCTTGATGATGTACAGGAACATACATGTATTACAAGTGAACAGATCACTAACCTTACAAACCATAAGAGGTATACCGAGAGGTACAAACATAGTCTGCTCCTGGAAACTGTTCATTTCTAAGCATCGTGGACTAGAGGGGGTGTTTCATTCACTCTCCATCCCTGATGGTCATTTTTAGGTGTCAGTCAGAATAATCTATATTACCCACTGATTTAAGAAACGCAAAATTAAGTGTTGTCATGAAGGTAGGTATTTTGTAATTGTGGTTGATATTTATAATTAGATGCCTTTAAATAAGGGAGAATGTACTCAGTAGCACAGGTAAATTCCATCCAATTTCTTGGGAACACTTTAAAGCCAAAATTTAGTTTGTTCAAAAAGGAAAATTTCTACCTCAACTCTTGCCTAATGCTGGCCTGCCTTCCCTCCTCCCCCATGTTGTAAGAACCCCTAGTCTTTCTAGTTTCTCTTTCCCCCGGAAAAGATTCATTACCTAGGCAAAGGGCAACCATGGGCACATCCCCCAATCATTAATTCTTCCGACTATTTAGGAAATGTTCCTGCTTTTGAACTTTAGTGCCTATCATCTGTTTTCCAAAGCTTTAAAAATACGATTAAAAAACCTATAACTTACTACACACTTTTTAGAAGCACAAGCAAAAATAGGATCATCCCGGAACATGCGAGAGGCCTGTTCTCGGAATAGAAGGGGTCTTTCCAAAAGAAAGGAGAATGTTCTGTAGTGGCACACACACTGCTGGCCCCTGTATCTCATTTTGATGTACAAGTTAAAAACTGGGGTCCTTGCATTTACTTTTAAGTTTACATCTTCTAGTGTAAACAAAAATATAACCTGAAAGTCAGCTCTGCGGAGGTCGAAGCTCGCCAGTCGTTCCTGAAATGGGGACACGCATGGGTGTCTGTGGGAAAAGGTGCTCCAAGAAAACCAAGCAAAGTAAACCTGTGTGGGCCTTGTTCCAAAGCTCAGGCATTCCCGAGTCAAGGGAAACATTACAGAGTTAGAACTTGTTTATGATGAGCCACAACTTGTGAGGAGTATGAAATAGTCAGGATTTTGTAAATGAATCTGCATAATTTTCAGAGAGGCTGAAAATGGGAGACCAATGGGCGATTAGGCCAGAAGAGAGGGCAGAGACAGCAGGAGTGGTTTAGATTCCTAATTCATGTATCTGCCATCAACCCCTTTCTGTAAAATCAGGGGGTTTCAGAGGTATTCTTTAGTTAAGCTATATCAATCTATACACATTTCTTCTATCTTATGAATTTCTTGCAATCTTTCCCCAAAAGAACCACACTTAACATACACGGGGAGACTGGAAATCTAATGTGGCCTTCTCTCTCCTACATACCGGAGTAGGCATTTCTTTCCAGGCTCAACTTCCAGTTACTTCCGGGGGGGGGGGGCATACTAGGAATATTTGCATCTGAAAGTCAGCATTTTATATAAGTCATTATTTATTTCCTGGAGAACTGGTTTTTAAATCTTTACCATACATCCCTGGATACAAGAACCAGAGTCGGAATCACAGAGGCCCACGGACGTGGCTCAGTCAGGGGCCTGTGCATGCTAGTGCCCTGAGGGTTCCTGGTAAGAGTTTGCACACCTCCTAAGTGACCACGGAGGCCTGAATCATCGCTTGGGGCAGAGTTCCTCACCTATCACCTCACCTAGTCAGGGATGCGTAGATAACTCAAGTGCATTTAACTTTCAGATATTTAGGACTGCTGACCGTGTTTGTGAAACAGCTGGACATTCTCCGTCCTTCTGCGCATACCTGTGTCAGTGACAATTCCAGAAAGGAAACTTGTTAGGGGCGAAGAGGGAATTATACTTCAGCTTTGTATTGTAGCAGCTCTTTAGCCCTGAGGGATATTTGGTGAAAGGAGAAGCTCAAAAGTGGCAGTTAAAATGAATTGTAAGGAACTACCAGTGAGGTTCTTCCTGTAACAGTAGCCGGCCTCGTTGTGGAATCCCTCACGACAGAGCATTAAGAGGCTTAATTATAATAATGGCTATGAATTTTGTGTCTCTCGTGGGCTGATTGGTTTTTGTTATTTTTTCAGATAGTAATGAAACTTTGTTTTTAGTAAATGTTATTGCTCCATATTCTATTTGAAAAAAAACCCCGAAGCTTAGACAGGCGATAGCCTTGAACAATATCAGAGAAAAAAAAATAGAAGTATCTATTATAATGCCAGGTGTTCCAATTTTAAGTCCAAAGGTTTCAGCCACTACACCATAGCTGTCTCGGTAGCTGGACTTTCTATTATTATTATTAATTGTGCTATTGGTCATGCTAAGAATATTAATGAATACAATTACCAATGATTTAGTAAGGGAACAATTTTAAAAGCTTGAGTTTATTAGAAATGGCCAATTTAGTTTTATAAGGGATAAGTCATACTGAAATAAGTGACTGGATTTTTCTGGGATATAGTTTCCATAGTGACCATGGAAAGATTGACATTACATACTTGGAATTACAAAAGGGTTTGGTAACATCTCAGAGATTATGAGCTCAGAGCTTGGACTGTGGGTATAGTATCATATTAGATACAATACAAGGTCAAAACAGCAAGTGAATGGGTGGTTTATAGCTGGACATAAGGCAGAATAGAATACTCTGGGGTAGTGTTGAGTGCTCTTTGTATTTGTGGTTCATAAGAAGATTTAGATTTATAACTGTGATATTCATGGTAGGTTGGCAATACATAAATTTGGACAAAAGTCCTCTAGTTAAATTGAAAAGAATGTGTTCATTTTAACCACCCTTAATAATTCTTATAATTATTCTAATGTATTTCACAGGAGATAATGGGCCAGTTGGCTAGACCAATGCCTGGATGCTGGGACTGGCTCCGAGTGATGCCCACAATGAGAAAGAATGGGAAACACTGAGTCTCTCTTTCTTTCCTAGGTAGGAGAAGGTATAAACAGTGACAGTGGAGGAATTTAAAAATAATTAAATATGAATACATGAAACTCAAAACTCTTAGATTATCCTCTTTTCTTAAAACCCATGTTCTTAACCAATATGCACCTACCTCAAACTAATGGGTCTCTGCTGTCCCCAGTGTTCCCTTTCATTCCTTTGCCTCCTCTGTTCTCTTTATACTCAGTTTTCAGTTTTTACATCCATGATTTTTTTATCTTTTGTTTTTGCAAAATCATAATCCTCTCTTCCCTCTGTCTCTTGCGTTTTGCCCATATCCTTCGAGGTCTGGGCTCAAAGCTTAATTCTTTAAGCCAGTAGGTGACTAGGTGAATAAATGAATGAACAGTCTCTCCCAGAAGCAGAGGCCACTCATCCCACCACGAATGAGCTTATCATGTCCTACGCCTCAACAGCGGTCTGCATAGTTTGAATTCATTTGTGCCTTACTTTATGGCTATTCAACTATCCTCATGATAATTGTAGATTGTCCAAGAGAAGAGACGACGTGCTGTGCACTCTTTCCTTTACAGCCGCTACTCTCTGGAGGGAAAAGGGGGAAAGTGTGACCAGTGGGCAAAATTCTTCCATCAAGCTATTGTTATTTTATATATAGTGCGTTTACCTAAGATATAATTAATAATTTTAAGGTATAAAGTTTAATAGCATGTAATGCATTCACAGAACTGTGCAACCAACACTCACATCTGGGGTGTAAAAAAACTACCTACAGAATGGAATATATATATATATATGTATATATACACATATATATATAGTGATTCATATGTGATTTAAATCATATGTGACAGAAGTCTAGGATGCAGAATGCACAAGTGACTTTTTTCCTCAATGATGGGGACCAAACCTAGAGCAACACAAAAGAAATAGGTAGGAATGCAAGAAAGATGTGTAGGGGGGTGGCCATGAGACTGGGATGGGAGGGAGAGAGTAGAAAGTGGGGGTCAGAGTAATCAATATGTATTACACATGTGTATACAATTATCCCAGAAAAATTTAATTAATAAAAATGTTAAAACTGAAAAAGTAGAAAATTAAATAAAATCATTCCCGTCCGTGGGTGGCATGATTGTCTTCACAGAAAATTCAAAAGAATGAAGCAAAACTTCTCCTGAAATTAAGTGATTATTGTAAGATTGTAGGATATGGGATTAAGACTGACAAAATTCAGTCTCTGTCCTATAAACAAACAATAAGTCGGTAGAATTTGAAATAATCAGAGAAGCATAATATCATTCACATTTGTGACTCTCAAGTCAAATGCTAATATAAAAACTTCTTCTAGGTGTACGGCATGGAACTTGGGCTGGATTGATCTTGTGCGGGTCTTGTTCAGGTAACACGTATGCAGTGGCCATGTCCGAAACAACAGCACCTTACAGGCTTCCTCCTCATCCTGAGACTCCGACATTTAGTCCCATTTCTGTGATGCCTGCTCCCTCTTGCCATGATCCATAACTGGCTCAAATGTTGAGAATCAGAGACTCTGAGTGCTCAGATAGCAACTCCCCACCCAAGACTTGGGGAACACAGGCTGGTTCCTTCATAGGTGTGAAGAAGACACCCAGACAGTCAAGAGAATTCGAGGTGACTTTATCGGTAGAAATGTGAGCTGCTCTGCCTGCTTTGGCTGACAGGTCAGCTGTCAGCCACACAGAACTAGACATGCTTTCACGGATCATTGCAGCAATCACACCTTGGTGGGGATGTTCCTAACCAGGATGCTATATGTGTGTAGGAACCAGAGTGTCATGGGAAACACCCTTTTCCATTTGCTTTTAAATAAGCGAACAAGAAAACAAACAAACAAAAAATACCTCTGGTTGCTGTATTGATATCGAAAATGGACACCAAGGAGACTAGAGCAGAGGCAAAGAGACCAGCATGGGCTGCTTCCAGAATGCAGTACCTAAACCATGTGCCAATGGGAAACGTGATTGATCCTATCGCAGGATATAAGAACAGACCTCAGCATCTTGTACTATAGCATCATTCGTTCTGAGAGGTCCATGAAGGGAACCTGGTTTCCCCCTATGACGAGCTTGTTAGAATCCGGTTCATGCACATCACCTCTCTGGTCTCAGTTTTCTTCTCTGTGTAGCAGGACTGATGGGTCCACACATAGGGAGAGCTCTGTGGACTAAGTGAGAAAACACAGACCCAGCATTCAGGAAATGTTCATTTCCTTTCTCCTAAGTGGCACACCTTTCAGGGAGGTGCTATCAGAAGCACGCTCCTGTCCTGTGCTCCCCAGAGCAGAGGGATCTATTCCAAAATGGCCTTTGTGTTCATCGTCCTTCTGTGAGAAATGTGAGGGATGAGACTGGGGGACTAGGCAGTCTGCAGTTCCCTTCAGCTTAACTGTATCCAAATGAAAAGTGAAAACTGAGAGGGAAAACAAAACAGCCAAGCGAAGGCAGTCATGGAAAAGGCTTGCCCAGCCCTATGCCAAATGAAACCATTGCATCACGCCCATATGAGGCAGCTTTTGCCCAGCCGCACGCTGTTTCAAAGCTCAGTCCCCCCCTGTGACGTGCTGTGGGGATGTGATTTGGATGGAAGTTTGGGTCTGTGTGTAAAACAAGGGCCAAAATGAAGGCTGGGCTAATGACTTTCACCTGACAGCCAGTGGAGGCGTTGACTTGGGTAAATGGTTTTCTAATTGACAGCTTTAGGCCCTGGCAACGGCACTAGGAGTGGAGTCCAAATCCTTTAGAGGGACTGTAACTGTAAAAGCTGTGCTAATGCGTTAGATTAAATGTAGCAAAGCCGAGGCAGCTGGTGGCAGACCCCTGAGCTGGGGCTTGCCTTTTCCTGGTTTCAGAACTGTTTATTTTGATTGCTTAAGTGTTGCAAAGTCCCACTGCCTTTTTTTTTTTTTTTTTTTTTTTTTTACATCTGGCCACCTCTACCCATATTGCTCGTCATTTGAATTTCTATCCAGTTTTTGAGTCCTCGCAAAGGCTCTGTTTATCCCGTAGGCAAAGGTTAGGATGATAAAGTCACTGTGCCCTGTATAACCATGTAATTTCAAAGTCTCTTCCACCATCCCTTTGAATCTGACACACATGCTTCTTCTGCAGGGTCTGTTCCTCTGCTGTCTAACAAATGATCTGAAAACGGATCTCAGGGCCAGCCTTTGAAAAGGAGGGATGCTTCAGTGGTTAACAGTGCTTGCTGCCCTTGCAGCAGGATGCAGGCTCAGTTCCCAGAATCCACAGCAGGTGTCTCATCACTCCCTATAAATACAGATTCAGGAGATCTGATGCCCCATTCTCCCAGCCTAAGCAGGCACCAGAACGCATATAGTGAACATAAACACACATGAGCACACGCGAGCGTGTGCACGCGCACACACACACACACACACACACGCTTATAAAATAAATAAAAAATCATTTTCAAAAAATTTAGTGCCTCAGGGGACTGGCTGTTTTAGGCAATTTAATCCAGATTTGACTGAGTGTCCGGACTCTTGGGGCTGGGGTACAAAGCTGACCCCCACATCTAGACCTGGGCTGAGGTTCTATCCTCTGTTTCCCACTGGAACCCAAGTAGATGCAACAACTGCACACAGCATCTGCTCACATCACCGCCTCTGCTGCTACATTGGTCACAACAGGCCACATGGTCAAAGCTACAGTCGTCGGGCAGGGAAATCTACTATCTTCCTCCAGGGAGGGGAAGGAAAGTCACATGACAAAGGACATGGATGTATAATTCTATTAAAAAGTCGTATAAAGAACTGGGGACGAAAGAAACGATCAATTAAACCTCTAAGCCCTGGTCCTGGTCCTGTCTTGGATAGCAGTGGGAAGAAGAGGTATGGAGATATTAGATGGAATTCCCTGATAAAGTTAAATATGTCATAGCAACTCTGACTTTACAGGATGTTCCTGTTGGCTTAATGCAAAACCAAATTTAGAAACTTTCTCGAGTAAATCTGCAATATTCCTCACATTATCAGGCATACCATCACAGAGCTTTCCTGGGGTCCTACCCTTGCACCCTCTGGCTGGCGCTGACAGTGATGCTCACTTCTGCAAACGGTCTGAGAGATGAAGCATCACCAGGATCCGTGTTACAGGGCCCTTGCGACAATCTCCCAGAGCTCTGGCGCCGTAGCTCCACCATTTCAAAGAGGGATGCATTCCCTTCGATTCTCACTGTAAGGCCAGCGGAATGGTAGTGTATCTCAGTCACACATGTGCTGTCTCCTCGCCACGCCCTAACATGCAGAACAGCAGAGCAGGAAACTAAGAGTCCACATCTTTAATTGCATGCACGACCATAAAAACTAGAAGCAGGGCAGGTCTAGAAGCTCTCAAAGCCTACCTCTAGTGGCATTTTTCCACCAGAAAGGTAATACCTCCTAAGTCTCCTCAAGCAGTGTCACCAACTGGAGACCAAGTGTCTCAGTTAGGGTTTCTATTGCTGTGAAAAATTCCATGACCAAAAGCAAGTTGGGAGGACAATTACTCAGCTCACACTTCCACACCACTGTGCATCATCAAAGGAAGTCAGGGCAGGAATTCAAGCAGGGCAGGACCCTGGAGGCAGGAGCTGGTGCAGAGACCATGAAAGGGTCCTGCTCACTGGCTTGCTTCCTCCGGTTTGCTCAGTCTGCTTTCTTATAGAACGCAGGACCACCAGCCCAGGGATGGCACCACCCACCATGGAATGGGCATTCTCCAATTGAGAACTAATTAAGAAAATGCCCTACAGATGGATCTTACAGAGGTGTTTTCTCGGTTGAGGCTCCCTCCTCTCTGATGACTCTAGCTTACGTTGACGTCAAATGTCAAGTTGACATCAAACTAGGCAGCACACAAGTGTTCAAATGACTGAGGTTTGATGTGGCATCTCTCATTTAAACACAACAACCTCTAATGTCTGTAAAATCTTTCACTGTGTGACAAATAATTATTATCTCTCAGTAACTGTGTTTCTGTGGATAAAAGATTTTTTTCCCCCTAGAACTGGAAACAGACTTCTCTACTGGGAGGTGCAGTAGATTAGACGTATCAGGAAATTAGCAACTGTGTTCTCAACAGAGGTTTGTTCTGTGGATAAAGGGCCATGTTGTAACACGAATTCTAATTGTTCTTAGGAAGAAAATCCCAGAGTCAGATATAGGGGTTAATGCTGAAAGATCAGAGAAGCAGAGCAGTTAACCTTTCGAGAGTTCTCATCTCTACTAATGCTCAGACCAAAAGGGGCAATTGTGTTTCCACAAGTCCTCAGACTGCATGCTGTCTCTACAAAATCTCAAGCTGAATCTGAGCTCCTGTCTCATCCCACCTTGTATTTCTCTCTCTGCCCAGCCAAATCACTCCTGTCTCTGCCTCCCTAGAGCTGGAATTAAAGACATGTGATCCCAATTCAATCTCGTGTAGCCCAGAGTGGCCTTGAACTTACAGAGATCCATCTGCCTCTGTCTCCTGAGTGTTGGGATTGAAGGTGTGTGCCATCACTGTTTGGCTTCAATGACTAACTAGTGTCTTAGCTTTGCACTCTGATCTTCAGGCAAGCTTCATTTCTAAAAGACAAACAAAATATCATCACACCATGTAAGCACTCTATGTAGCCAAGACTCTTAAAGTGATAAATCAGGCTATCCCCATCTTGGGGACTCCTAATTAAGCCACCTAATTAAAAACCAACTAGATTCATCCCCGTTTATGGTTAAATCTATTTCTCAAGGATTGGGCTATGCCGCACCTGTAACCTTAACTCCAAATGGTTCTGTACTGCTGTTCCAGGAAATGGCAACCATACCTTTGTTTCAAGAGGTCAATATGGCCATCTTGTTATGACCACATTGTCATAATGACCACCTTGTCGACTGCCTTGTTATGACTACTTTGTTATGACCACCTTGCAACCATGTCTTTGTTTTCAGGAGAGTTTTATGGCCAACTTGTTATGTTTATATTCTACTGTGACCCCACTTATTTGGCTGCCAAATCTCCTATCTGGAGACCCCCCCTACTCCTGAACTATAAAAACCCTTATTTTCCCCATGTCCAGTGGTGACTTCCAAAACTCTGCCTTATGGGGAGACAACCCATGTATAGAGATTTTAAAAAGCTTGCTTTAATTAATTCAGCCATGATTTGGGTTGGTGGTCTTTCTCCTTAAATCTATGGGATTAACAAAAAACATTTTACTTCCATGGACCCTGTTGTAACAGCATACAGCGGTAGTGTTGAACCCAATTGACTCCAAGGTCCCTTTCATTGTCACTCAGCAGATCTGTCTGCTCAGCTCCATGTCTGTATATGCTTCTAAAGGAGGTTTTATGACATCATGTAGGGTATACATCGGCCACAAAGTGAAACTGCCAAAAAATATCAAGAAGAAAAAGTCACTTAGTAGGCACATGGGACTTTCCTGCTAGATATTAATAAGTTTGTCTCATTCTCTGATTGTTGGTGCATAAAAAGAAAAAGGGTAAAATAATACTCAATTCACCAAATATTTACTCATTGCCTAGTGTGAGCCACAAGCTGTTCCAAGAACTTGAAGACAAGATATTAAATCGACACATACATTCTCTGAGCTCTAAAAACTTGCTGTCATTGAAATGTTTACAGCTTCATTGAAGGAGAGTTGCTTTAACTCACACCGACTCCAATCCTGTTGGTACCGAAGCAGTAAAATTTCATTTATTGCATTCACACGTTTCTGCAGCTTACCATTTTATCCTAGGGACCTGTTTGGAGTCCAATACTAAACAACCCATTACGTCCAAGCATGAGCTGGGCCAAGAGGAAGCTTACACTCACAAATGTCGGGGAAGGGTTTCCAGAGGAGGCCGAGTCCAGCTGTGTCCTTGTGAATCAAGTTCCCGTTCCTGACAGGAGCCCGAGGACAATAGAGGCTACACGTGCCCATCTACTGGCTTACTAGTGCTCTGTAGACTGGAAAGAAATGTTTAAAGGGGGAAAAAGGAAGCTGAGGTTTGAGAAATTCCAAAGACAAGGCAAATCAGCAGGGGAGGGAGTGAGCAAGGGACAGAAAATGATTAAAATATCAAAAAGGAAATCAGTACATTTGAAACCTCAGACCTGGAAACAATTAGAGGTCAGCTGGCAACTGTCAAGAATCAATATAAGAAAGATGTAATTTTTAATAACTCAGAAATAAAGTACGCGGCTAACATGCTAGAAGCTGGGGGTGGGGCAAAGAGCAGTCAGGGAAAACGTGGTCTGTTAGCAATTACAGTGGGTGGCAGGGCCAGCCAAGAAGAGTCACTGGCACCTTCTCAGCACAGGGCCCCTGGGTGTGTTTCTGCCTTAGCACAGCCCCTCCAGCCTGGTGTCCCAAGCCATAACAGCCATTTGTATAGGCTACAGTTGGAAACTGCTTGAAGTAGGTATGGGGAACTAAACTCTGGTCTCTGTGAGAGCAGCAGGTACTCTCACCTCTGGAGCCATCTCCGGGCAGCACAGGAGTACAGTGTAAAACTGGAAAACACCATTTCAAAGGAAAAGAAAGCATAAGCATGACTCCTAGATCCCTGTAGACCCCTCTCCAAAGGAGAACAACACTGTCTCAAAGACTCTTGTGGAAGTAGCTCGGAGTATCCCTGAAGAAGCTAGACCAACATTGTTAGAGCGTTCTCTTTGGATCGTTAAATCCTGAGTGATTTTTAACAGGCATTGTACATACACACGCGCGCGCGCGCACGCGCGCGCGCACGCGCACGCGCGATCAATGAAGTGATTCCTAGTGATGTTCTGCTATATTCATTAATCAGTGTCTTGTCCATTCGTTATCACAGAGGCTTCCTCTGGCAGCAGATGGGAGTGGATGCAGAGACTCACAGCCAAACGTTATGCAGAAAGAGAGTCTAAACTGGAAAACTCCAAGTGGTCTCTCTCCTCCAAGATTGGGGAGCCCCATGGAAGAGGGGGAGGAAAGATTGTAGGTTTCCGAGGGGATGGAGGACAACAGAACATGGCCCCCTGAATCAAATAAGCAAGGCTCAAACAGGCTCACAAAGACAAAAGTAGCAAGTACAGGGCCTGCATGGGTCTTCACCAGTCCCTCTGTGTATGTGTTATGGCTCTTAGCATGGTTCTTTTGTGGGACTCAACAGTGGGAGTGGGTACATCTCTGACTCTTTTGCTTGCTCTTGAGACTCTTTTCCTCCTATTCATTCAACCTTGGTATGAGGGGCTCTGACTTTGTCTTATTGTATCTTGTTTTGTCCTGTTTGGTTATTAAAGATAAAACAGAGGGGGGGGTGTGGATCTGGAGAAGAGGGAGATGGGAGGAACTAGGAGGCGTGGAGGGAGGGGAAACTGTGATTGTGATGTACTGTATGAGAGAAGAATCTATTTTCAATGATAAAGAAAATTGTGTGTGTGTGTGTGAGAGAGAGAGAGAGAGAGAGAGAGAGAGAGAGAGAGAGAGAGAGAGAGAATAAATCCTGTTGTCAAATCAGGTTACGAAGTATTAGGTTAGGTGACATTGAACGTATTCCTTCCTATCTACATGCATTTTCAGATTCTGGATGAAATTTGAACAGGATCTTGATTCTCAGAGTTTGGGAGTGGGGTGTGGAATTTACTGTTGTCTTGGTTCCAAGCTATGGCACCTGGGGGCTAATTTTTTCATGATCCTATTGCCAAATTCAGGTACTAGTTAGTTTAGTTTTTTCTCATTTACTTTAGCAAATCCCAATAAAAATATGTCAGCACACTCCAATCCACAGAAGGTTTAAGAGAGATACTGGAACCTTTCCCAAATGTCGAGTCTTCTAATAAATGGGTTTGTGGGGCCGACACTGTTGTAGCTTTGCTTGCTGCTGTTCAGAAACGGATGCATTTGGCTGTGGCCTGGTGAGTTTGAGCAGCTGAGCATCAGACAAGTTTCTATGGCAGTCTCATTTGACCTTGGAGTACAAGTAATTGCTACCTGCTTTGTTTCCCGGGAGCTGAAACTTATTAGAGGCGAAAGAAGCTCGAGAGATCACTTCTCCCGACAACGTCTGTTTCTGCCAGTGAAAGACCTTAAAGGCTGCCTAAAACCCACACAGCTCCTTCTCCTAAAGCTAATCCATGCAAAGCCCACCCAGACGATTAAAGCCTGCTCCCTCTCAGGGCACTTCACAAACACAAAGGGCTTCCCATTTCCTCTACCCTCACATCCCACTTAGCTTCTCAGGAGTCTGAAGCAACTCGAGCGAGAGTCCGTGTGCCCTGTCACAGACTGGAGCGCATTAAGGCCAGGAAATCAGGCCGCAGCGCGTTTGTAGATCCGGTGCCGATTACTTCCCCGTCAGATTGTGCATCCACCAATACGGAATGGATTTCTCTCTAATTTATTAAAGGTCGGTCAGCATGGATTGATAAAGGAAAGGCCATGTCTGATAAATTCGCCTAAATTGAATTCTTGGGCCACATTACCACAGCAGATATAATTTATCTGGCTTTCAGGAAGGCATTTAGCGCTCTACCACATACCAGATGCATTTACTAAGGCCAAACCTTGTGCGATGGTTAAGTGTCAGGTGGCGATTCTCGAAACAGGTTTAAAATGGCCCAGAACCCAATACTGGGTGTGCCGACA
Source organism: Microtus ochrogaster (assembly GCF_000317375.1). Taxonomy (NCBI): domain Eukaryota; kingdom Metazoa; phylum Chordata; class Mammalia; order Rodentia; family Cricetidae; genus Microtus; species Microtus ochrogaster. The sequence continues at coordinate 59,990,150 of NC_022031.1, read as the reverse complement.
GGAGACAGTTAAGAATACAGACAGAGGGTCAGTCTGGGGGTCAATATTTCAAAGTCCTTGACCCTAATTATAATCTAATTTCCACAACGGTCATATCTCTTGAGAGCAAAATTGGAAAGAAAGGGACAGTTTAAAAGGGACAGACGGCAACAAGTTCTGAATTTCTTTTTTCAATCAGACCAACTCAGGAAGAGATGAATGAGTTATTCTTCTACCACACGAACACAAATAAACAAACTGCAGGGGCAGCCAAGAGTGGCTGTCCAGCCCAGAAGCACAGGAGGAAGTCTGGAGAAAACAGAACTGGGAGGCGGTGGCTTTCTCTCAGACTTCAAACTCAGCCTGCATGGACTCAAGGAGGACAGGGGAAGTGGCGTTCAGGGGTCCCAAGATATAAATAAGCCCAAATAATTACATAACTGTGAGTCACTAATATCCTTGCTCTGGCCTCAAAAGGCAGGAGCACCTAACTCTGGTTTGAATTTGCCTCTTCTTGAAGTCAAGATTTATGTGTCAGCTTTCCATCTTTATCCAGGCAATGTGGAATGGATTTCTCTCTAATTCATTAAAGGTCAGTCAGCATGAATTGATAAAGGGAAATCCATGTCTGATATATTTGCTTAAATTGAATATTTCCTCTGGGCTACTGAGAAGGTGACCTGAGGTGATTGTCATCAAGAATACACCCGGGCCCTGGTTTTAAACGGTGACCCTGCCTTATCCTCACCACCTCAGAGATCTAAGCACCGAGCAGAACCTGACCCTGGGTTCTTATTCGGGAGAAAATACTATCTTTGAATTTAGCATCAGTAGCTGGCTGCTAGATCTGCTTAAGGGTAGAAGTTGAGAAATAATATTAATTAGTGGAGGATAGAGCCTTAGTGTGTGCGCTTGAACACTTTATTCCGACTGTATGCCTCTGTCTCTCACTCCATCTTGGAAACCTCCCAAAGCCAGGCAGAAACCAGGGTCATCTCTGCCCAAGACTAACTTCCTCAGAAAGTTCTCTTCTTATTTGTGACCATAGGAAGGTTAATATCTGTTTTACCTGAGATACTTGGACACCGCTGAGTTTAATACTCAGATTAATGACAGTGGAGCTGGAAGCTTGCCTCATCCCCATCCCTATGCAGGAAGATCCATTCAATCAGATGGAAACAAAAACAAATAAGCCTTCTGGATAAGAAGAAAGGAGCCAGGAGACGTCCCTGGGGTTTCATCTGTACCATAAGCTACCAGCCTGCCCTTAAGATGGCAAGTTCCATTCTCCATGATACCATGTGTCAAATCCTTGTAGTTGTGTGTGTATGCATGTGTGTGTGCGTGTGTGCATGCATGTGTATGTGTGTGTGCGTGCGTGTGGGAATGCGTATGTGTGTCATATGTATAGCTCTTACTGATTCTGTTTTCTCTGGATATCACCTACAGGGATATCAAAAACTACTTCTGACCAGAATTTCAAGTCTTCAGTTCCGGTGAGTCTTGGTTTCCACTTCAATTCTCTACTTCTAAACAAACTTTTTTTTTTTCACGCAGATGTGAAACAAAAAAATGAAAACATGAAACAGTGATGTTACAGGCTTTCAGTAACAAGGACCAGATTATGCTCTGTTCCAAAAATTCATAATTCTACAGCTGTTATCCTAACTCCTGGAGCCAGGAAATATTGTTCTTTTAGCATTTATAATATAGTTTTTAATTATCTTTCTGGCTTAAAAAATTAACTTTTACTAGGAAAGTGTGGCCTTAAAGATGATGACTTCCAGTTCCCTGAATCTCTTTTCTTAGCAGCCCCCTAGGACCATTCAATACTCCCTTCTCAGAGGACCCTTTGCTCCTTGGGCATCACAGGCAGTGACGTGTCCTTGGTTTGGCCACAGAGCTAAGCTCCAGTGCCCCTTAGCTTTTTTCATGCCTCTGTGACTAGTATCAGAGAAAGTGCTAAAGTCGAGGCTGGAAATGCAACCAAAACAACCTGATTTGGAAGCAGTCATTAGGATTAACCTTGCATCTGATCCCAGGAAAGAGGGCACGGTCTAACTGTGAATGAAAATACTGGATTCTCTACCAGCATGCAATCAACACCATGGAGGGATATGAGGGAAAAGCTTGCCCTCACCTACAGAAACCCCACGAACACACAAGAGACCTAGATAGAACCAAAGAGTGCAATTCCTAGCCTGTCCATCATTACCCTCTCCCCTCCCCCATAGTCTTCCCCTTCCTGTCTCCTCCCCCCTCCCCCCTCCGCCTGGAAAGCTCCTACTGACTCTCTCCTCTCTTCCTCTGTCTTTTCCCCTACTCCTTCTTATTCATTAGGAGGAACCAGCAGCTTTAGTACATGCTTATACCAGGGTGTTTTGCCTTTCCTGGGCCTGAAATAAAGGAACCATGTGACTATGAACTTAAACCTCGAAACCTATGAGACAAAAGGAAGCCTTTTCTCCCTTTGAGTTGTCTCTGTGAGTTTTGTTACAGCAGTAGGTCTTAGGTCAATAACTACAGTAATGTGGGCAGCCGGGACATTCAGACATTAATATTGAAGAAAACAGCCATTTATTAACATAAAATACTGTAGTTGGGCGGTGGTGGTGCACACCTTTAATCCCAGCACTCGGGAGGAAGAGGCAGGCGGATCTCTGTGATTTCCAGGCCTGCCTGGTCTGTGACAGCTAGTTTCAGGACAGCCAGGGCTGTGACACAGAGAAACCCTGTCTCAAAAAACAAATAAAACAAAACAAACAAACCCCCCCCCAAAAAAAAGAAAAAGAAAAAATATTGTAATACCCGTATCAGTTGTATACCAGCCATTGTTGCAGGAGACCTGAATTCTGTTCCTTCTTAGCTATATAGGATTTAGACACATTATTTAATCATATCACCCCTTCAGGCCTTACTTTCTTACTTCACGAGAGAGCTGCATGTCCACAAAGCTCAGATACCTGGAGGCCCAGATATCCACATTGTGACATTAGTAGTATTTGCATTTCACCATCAGCATAAAGGCAGGATGGTGCTAACTTCTTCCTGCTCTCTTCTCTTCCCCATCCCCCTTTCTGCCACTCGACAGTTATATGGGTGAGAAATAAGAAAGGCTTCTCTCAGATCATCAGAACCACGCTTCCAGGTTGGCCCTATGAGGCTCATTTATAAATGTGATGAGTTGATACACTGAGAATAAATACCCAGAAAAGTTTCTAGGGGTGGGCAGGAAAGGTATCCATCCCATTCAAAAGACCAGAACCACTTACCTGGACGACTGAAACAGTCCGTTAGTAAGCCTGATCAAACAATTCTCTACTGTGTTGTTTGGAGGACGGGAAGAAAAGGGAAGACGGGAAGGGGATATGCCTATATGATATTGGAAAGAAAGTAGAGTGGGGACATGGGGGAGTTTGGGTATGGTGATGATGCATAAATATGACCAGACTACACTGTATAAATGAACAGGATTTTAAAGCGACAAATAAAACTATTATTATTTAAACCTGAAATAGAAAATTCTAGAAATAAACAATCCATGAGCTTTAAATAAAAACAAAACAAGCAAACAAAAACCTGTTCTTAATTACCTGAGGTTCTTCATTTTGTTAGTTAGTTAGGCATCAGACTTTCCAAATTTAAAAGAGAAGAAATAAAGGACTGCAAAATGAAGGGTGTGAAGTTAAAAGGCCAGCCAAATCTCACCAATTCCCCCACCGTGGTAGCTGCTAATGTAAGAAATGCCTTTTAAATACTTCCAATTGCTTCTCCAAAAGACACTAAGTAGCCTACCAGACATTTTCACCTTAATCTGAACAGCAAGAAATAAGCACAATGACAAGGATGTCTTTTTGAAGCACAAAAGTTCTTGAGTGAAATTGTGAAATTCCATTCTTCTGTGGAACTTAAAATCAAACCAAAGTCTCCTCCGTGGAGGCAGGACAAAGTATTCTTAAAACCCTAAAAACAGCAAAAGCATGGGATTATACAAAGTCTCGTTATCACGCTTTAAAAAAAAAAATCACGTCCTTAATGTTTTTTCTTGAACTTATTAGAAAACATTTGCAAGAAGTAAAGGTTCGAGACAGGAGATAACCTCACGTAGTAAATAACTTCTTCCAGGAGCTGACTTGCACCTCACCCCTGCCTGGCAGGGAGATTGGGAAAGCCAGCAAACAAAGGGATTATGTCATGTTAGAGCTTAGCATTGGGAAAAATAGGGTTAGAAAGATCTTCATATCTTTTCACTAATATGGAAGATGGAAAGAAGGGAGGAGAATGACCACCAACAGTGGGTAAGAACATGTGACTAAGCATAGCAGCTGCTGGAAGACAGATGGGAGACAGAATCCCAAGGCGCGCAGATTCCCTTCAGAGTTTGCTAGTGATGATTCCTTTTGATTCATGGTTGCAGATCTGAGGGGCGAAAGAACGGGACTAGGGGTGGGATGAAAACAGCGAGAAAGTCTACTCCAGCTGGGAAAACAAAGGATTCTTAGGACGATGTTGATGAAAGCACTTTAAAAGTGAGAGGTAGGGAGAGCTTGGGAGGACGGCAGCTGGAGCCGGTCCAGGTCCGCTAGTGATGGATGCATGGAGCTGCTGACACAGCGGTCCATCCCGCCAGTGCACCGGGGAACCGCCCTGGGGACCTGCCCTTTCTCTTAGGGTAGACCTAAGAGGCCGGGGCAGCCAAGCCTTGACTGTTTGGTTTCTAGAACTTTTTTCTTGCGCTCTCATTTAAATGTTTACCGCGGGGACATTCTTAACTAAAACTCGCCATAGTTTCTCCCTTTTCAGGCTTCATCCCCCTTAGCAGGTATTTGGTTTCTAAGATCGGAAATCAACAGGGGAGAAGACGTTAGTCTGGGTTATAAAATGAAATGAAACGCCTCCACTTTTTTTTTTTATCCTCTTTTACTATAATGTCTAGTGCTTTGCTCGTGAGGCCGCGAAAAAAAAAAAAAACCTCAACCTGTAAACGATTCAGTCCCTCGATGGTTATCTCACCATCCCTGAACAACTGTGGGGCTGGGTATCTGTCAGGTTGTGAAGTTATATCGGTGTGATCGGAAATGCAAAGCAGCACGCATGCTAGAACCGTCTACCTCTGTGTCTCCTGTCTCCTTGGTGTTCTCGAGCCACAGACTTGACTCATGTGGCTGTTCTTTGAAAAAACTGCTTCCAATGATAGACTCCACACTACCTTATGAAGAGATCTCCAACCTTTCCCTACCCAGCTTCGGCAGGGACAGCTCACTACTTCCGGAAGCAGTTTGTTTCATCTCCAGCCTTCTGTAAGAGATGGACTCTGCCTTTGGCAAAGACGACAGTAGGAAATCTGGCTGTTGGAAGCCTGCGATCATCTGCACCTGTGCTGTAGAAACGACCAGCCTGTTTGTAATCCATGTCTAGAGCAAAGTTCTTCCCATTCCATAGTGCCTAAGGGAAGAATGATTTAGATGTACCAGGGTCTTGCCTCGGTTGGTGAAAAAGCTTTGATTTTTTAGGACCAGAACAGACTAAGTTAAGATCTCCTCAGAAATAATTTGTCAAATACATTTCTATTTTGTCTTTGTTTTCCCCAAAGTAGTTCTTTCCAGAGAGGGGTGAAGCAGAGGGAGAGAGAACACAATAACTATTTTTTTTTTTGATATTTTACCAGCTCTGCTGTTTCTGTGAGAATGTTGCAAAGAAAGGCACTAATTACTCTTTCTCTGTACAACCAGAAACCTGCTTACTTCCTAAGCAACAGCAATACACCCTTGGAGATTATTCCGTATCTTGGTTCCACAAACTATGGTTCGTAGACTGTGTCTACTGTAGGGCTGGTTTTCATAGCTCCATGAAACAAGGATGGGTTTTACATCTGTTCATGCCTGAGAAAAAGGTAAATGCTATTTTATAATATGTGAAAGCTACGTGCTTCGAGTGTTAATCTCCATAAATGAATAAAAGTATCTTAGGAAATAGCCATGCTCATCTATGATGTGATCATGGCTGAGTTTTCATTTGCAGAGAGGAGTTGGGAGTTGTAACAGGCACAATATCATCTCCAAAGATGAACTTATTTTCTTTCTTCTAGTTAATGCAAAAATGTTCTGACCACCAGTATATATCTTCCTCACGTCTTCCTGACCATATTGCCATAGACTCAAAAGTGTTTTGCCTATCTAGATCTATTCTAGCTCACTTTTTATAATATTTTATGTATCAGGACATATTAATAATAATATATATCAGATTCTCAATAAAAATGGAAATACTGGATATTACCATAGATTCTTAATGAATTAAAAAGCCATAACTACATTAAAAGAATAATATAACTCTATTCTAGCACTAATGGTACTTCTTGCTGAAAATAAGCATAGAAGTTTGTTATGACAATTATGAATAGCTTGTACAGAAATATTAGCTGTTATCTTTGCATGAGACCTAAAACTCAATAGCCTGTGTGCTGGTTCTAGACTCTAGCTTATAATTGCAAAACAAAAATCTTCTAGTGCAAATAATGAGACCTGACTCTTCACCATTTTTCCCAAAGATAGATTCCTTTCCTCATGCATCATATCCTGATCACAGTTTCCCCTTCATCTACTCCTTCCCAGTTACTCCCCATGTCCCCTCCCTTCCAGATCCACCCCCTTTCTGTCTCTCATTGGAGACGAACAGGCTTCTAAGAGATAACCACAAGACATGACAAAATAAAACATAAGATGAAGCAAAGACCATCACATCAAGGCTGTGTAAACCAACTCAACAGAAGGAAAAGAGCTCTAAGGGCAGGCACAAGAGACAGAGGCCCACTCATGTAGACAGAGGCTGCTTGTTCATTCCCAGACACCCAAGGCCCAAATAATTACACAGAAACCACATTAACTACAACACTGCTTGGCCAATGACTCAGGCATATTGCTAGCTCGCTCCTATATCTTAAACTAACCCATTTCCATTATTTTGTATTTTATCATGAGGCGCGTGGTTTAGTGGGTAAGGTTCTGGTGGGCTCTGGCAGCCATTTCTCTCCTTAGGCAGCTACATGGCATCTCCCTGACTCTTCCTACTCTCTCACCGTATCTCTTCCAGCCTGGCTATATTCTGCCCTATCATAGACCCAAGAGGCTTTTTTATTCACCAATGGCAACAAAACATATTCACAGCATACAGAGGGGAATCCCACATCACACTCGTTCACAACTTTCCATGTGATTCCATTATTTCCTGGAGCATGCAAGAAAAGAAACAGTCGCATATTGGAGTCTTCCTTTTTAAATACTCTCACCCACTGAGAGATGATATGGAGTAATTGTGGGCAGAGGACACACTTTGGCTTGCTTGCTCCTTCTACTTTATGGGGTTCCTAAATATCTGTCTCTGGAATTCAGAGTGTTTAAGAATGCCAAACCCCTTTAGAAGATCATAGACATAAGCTGAAGATTTGCCTCCCCTTATGAGACCCTGAAGGACTGCTATCTCGTGCCATAACCCAGGAAAACTCCAGCATTCCTGAGCAGAAACTAACCAGGTTGGGAAGTGGATAAAAAAATGTCTTATAGCCCAGAGAGAAATCACCCTACGCTTTACGTGTGCTTTCAGATTCAGGATGAGGAAAGATGTAAGTCAGGTGTGACAATAGAGCAGTGGAATATGCTCGTCTAATTACTCCCGTCCTCTTTTGTCTTCTTTATGAAACCTTTGATTTATATAGCCAGAATGAGTCACCGACCCTTCATTATTCTCATACTTCTTCATATTTGGTTTCTGCTCCACCTTAAATAATGTGTGTGCATGTGTACACCCTTACACACATATCCACATACATAAATAATTTCCTCTTGATGCCATCCCTCAGCCTCTAGCAGGAGTTTAAATCCTCAGACTCTGACTAGAACGTGTTCTGTTGTGATATGTGAATCACGAATACAAACTTGACTAAGGTATTTGTGGTGGAGCATTTGGTGCGAGGTGTAAGGAAGCTCAAAGCTCAGTCCTGCCCAGAGGGTCCACTGGGAGTCCCCTCTCATTTCGGACTGTTTTTGTCCTCTGATCCTTTCTTAGAAAATCCTTTTTTGAAAGCTGTTTGAATTTTTCCTTCTCTTTCTGCCCACGCAGCTGCTGTGGTAATTGAGGCAAAATGAATCCTCCCAGTTCCCATGTGATGCTCACAAGCTATTGAAAAGGACCAGATAGATACTTTGTGAGTTCTAGCTATTAATAAGTGTCATGATAAATACCGAGATAGCCATGTTCAGAGACTCGACTCCCAAACTTAAGAGATTGAGAAAAGCCTTTATCAGCTGAATTCCCAAAGCTTCCTGTCCACTCTTTAAAGGGGGAGTTTTCCTTCTTCCTGGGAGCAAAGCCAAGCTGCCATACTTCATAAGGTCCAATCAGAGAGAGTGCAGGAGTGGAGGGAGAGGGAGGAGAGATTGGAGCAGCTGTCCATGGAAGGACTGGGATTCCAGCAAGGGTTTCTGTGAATGTCTAGTATTCATCATAACATCAAGACTCGGCTCCCTTTCGGTTGCTTGTGGTTTTGAATTTGCTTCTGAGCTGCAACAGTGTTCTGAGACTGAACTACAGGTATTTCTAGGTTAATCTGAAATATACAAAAAGTATCCTTTCATTTTCCCAACTCCTTCTGCTCACTTCTTTGAAACCTTTGGACAGTAGTTTGCTGAGGATTTACACGTGTGGATGGCATGATGGCTTGAATAAGTATGGGCCCCATAGATTCATATGTTTGGATGCTTGGTCATAGGGAGTGGCACTATAAGGAGGTGTGGCCTTGTTGGAGGAAGTGCATCATGTAGGGTAGACTTTGTGGTCTCCTATGCTCAAGCTCTATTCAGTGTGGGACACAGTTGCTTCTGTTGCCTTCAGACCAAGCTGCAGAACTCTCAGCTATCCCTCCAGTACCATGCCTTGGTGCATGCTGACATGTCCCACCATGATGATAATGGGCTAGACATCTGAACTATAAGCGATCTACCCAAATTAAATGTTTTCCCTGTAAGAGTTGCCTTAGTCATGGTGTCTCTTCACAACAACAGAAGTCCTAACTAAGACAGGTGGCTTGTCCCACCCTTCCTGATCTAGCTGTGCCTAACATGGTGCAGTAGACCAGTGGGAGAATCTAAATGCAGGCCCATACGGGATTGTTATGCAGATCAACAGCTCAATATCTTGGTGGGGAATTCCCAGGTGGAAAGCAAATCCCCTGCATTAGGAGAGGGCCCAGTGGCAATAATTGAGTGTTAGCAGGAGTACTCGTTTATTATGGAGCCTGACAGTTTATTTTCAGCAACACAACTGACAGAAATAGTAGGGATTCTTTAAAGGATGAAGTCCTCTGCTAACAGGGATCCCTCACCTGCGGATGATAATGCTTTAACTGTTAGGTGAAATGGGTCTTAGCCACTGTTCTGTATGGTCAAGACCATGATGGGGGATATCCACAGAAACAACTGACGTGAGTTAGTGGAAACTCACTGATTCTGGACTGACAGCAGAGGAACCTACATAGACCCAAACTAGCCCCTCTGGATATGGGTGACAGTTGTGTGGGTGAGGCAGTCTGTGGGGCCAATTGCAGTGGGACCAAGGTTTATCCCTAGTGCTTAAACTGGCATTTTAGAGCCCGTTCACTTTGGAGGGATACCTTACTCAGCCTAGTATACAGGGCAGGGCCTTGGTCCTGCCACAAAGTGATGGATGTGCCAGCCTTTGTTGTCTCCCCATGGGAAGCCTTAATCTCTGAGGAGAGGATGGGGTATGGGCTGGGGCAAAGTGGTTGTAAGGGGAGGAAGGCAGGGAGAGGGAACTGGGATTGGTATGTAATACGAGGAAAGATTATTTTAGAAAATAAATAATAAAGAGAGAAAAAAAAGTCCACTCCAGTGATAATACCTCCTTCACCAAGGCCACATCCACTTCAGCAATACCACACCTCCTAATTCTTCCCAAACACTTCAACTAACTTAGGACCTAACAGTCATACAAATGAGACTATGGAGGCCGTTCTCATTCAGGCTACCACGCACAAAGATCATCAACTGCTTAAGTTGACAATGGGAATGAAGTCCCCTGTAGGCTCTAGTTTCCTTCCTTCCTTCTTTCCTTCCTTCTTTCCTTCCTTCTGCCTTCCTTCTTTCCTTCCTTCCTTCCTTCCTTCCTTCCTTCCTTCCTTCCTTCCTTCCTT